>NC_090823.1:14225773-14527440 GCF_000390325.3 Nicotiana tomentosiformis
CCCATTAGCACAGCACCACTCAAAGAAGTAACCATGTCTTAATACCACTGATCAAATTCATACTCTGTGCGCACTACATCATTCACAAGTAACAACTAACTCATCCCATAATTTTTATATACTCATAAAGTGCAATATAACACGCATTTAGGAATTTCAGTACTCGAGTCATCCTCGATCTCAACCTCTGCAAGTCATAACTAATCCACAAGTATACCTCAGACCAAAACAAAAATTTGACACATAACCATGAATTAAATTGTCAATAGCAGACTCCCCCACTTGGCTCAAAGCCATAAATTTAAACACTCGATAACTCATAATATCCATACTCTATTACTGTCATAATACCGTAGTCAGTTCAGCAAAAATTCTTCCCAAGCTCATACAACGCCAACCATAAAATATCTCAATCGTCCGCTAAGCTCGCATTCATTCTCTTAATACTCAAGTCAACTTTCTCAACCAGATTCAAATTCAAATCTCAACACATATGCCCCACTGGCAGAAAAGAAACTTTCCACTCACATTATAAGGAGCAGACCTACGAACATTACTCAGCAAGGGATAACCCACCTGCTTAGCCTCAAATTGGTATCTTGTTATACCTTTTCGCAGTCACAATTACTATGCAATTACTTAATCTATCTAAGTCCAAACTCATTAACCAGACATGATACTTTAATTTGCCCTAAAATTTAACAACGTGAAAGATCTTTCAAAACATTCACACTCGAGACTGTACGTCATATCAAAACGAAAATCAAGCACCCAATGAACTTACTTTACACTTCAAGGAAACACTTCTCGCCACATTTAAATCATCTTAACACATCCCGCAGTTACATCAAACTCATCACAAAGCCATTTCACCGCTCATTGAGCCATAAATTCCACTCGTAGGGACATTATCATTACCGGACATATGAGTCCAAATGTATAAGTTACAACTAAAGCTACTAAGCTTAAGCTGCGGTCTAACCATGACCTCAAGTCCTCCAGACTGGCCCATCACCAAAACACAGAATACACATTTCGAACCTCGTTCATAAAATCATAAGCCAGCGATGCACAGCTGATATCAAACGCTCATGTGCGCATACGAATGTGTGAAAGAAATTCAAAGAGTTATGTTTCAAGCTAAATCAATTTCGCGCGATAAGGAAAGAAAGATGGGAAATTACCCTAAATGCCCTGTAGCCTCTCAAAGATAAGTGTGGACGTCATCAAACTGATCTGCAAGACTCTACTAGACACTTGCTCATAATTTATAGAACCAATGAACCTAGAGCTCTGATACCACTTTATCACGACCCAAAATCCGACTAGTCGTGATGGTACCTAACCCAACCCGCTAGGTAAGATAATTAACCACTAATCAATTCTAATAACAATTAATAAAGCAATTAAGTAAAGAAATATCTGAATCTAATACATTCCCCAAGAACTGGTAGTACAAATCACGAGCTTCTAAGAATAGAGTATACAAAGCTGGTATGAAGTAATTCATCATCTATTTGAAAAGTACATAAACAGAGTTTTATGAATCTAAGGCTACCATAAACAAGAGGCGGCTACAACCGAAACGCAGGTACATCTTCAGATCCAGCTCCCAACGAACACAGCAACATCAGCATCCAACATCTGCACGCAAGGTGCAGAAGTGTAGTATGAGTACAACTGACCCCACGTACTTAATAAGTAACAAACCTAACCTTAGGTTGAAAATAGTGACAAGCTTGTACCAAGGTCGGGTCCAAAACTAATAGTCCACAACGGTCCATAACAACGTAAAGCAAGTAATACAAGAAGCAACTCAAAGATAAGATGCTCAGCTAAATCATGATTTCTAAAAATAGTTCTTCCTTTCAAGTACATCAGTGAAAACCCATATCGTTTACCAGAGTTGCCAAAAATATGAATAAGCTTGAAAACAATAATTTTCCCAAAATCCTTTCAATAAGAAATAAGATGTTTCATTTTCTTTCTAGATAACCAGTGTAAAACAAATGCATCACTATGCCCATCTGTCAATATGTGTGAGAAATCATGAATGATGTGATACCGTACAGCATGAGAAAAATACATCTCGATGCTTGTATATCATGTGTGCATGTCAATGCAATGTATCTCAGAGATGAACTCATGTACTCACACTCTCAAAGTACTCAATCTCACTTTCTCACACATTCCACTCATCATGCCCAATCACTCGATACTGTATATGGCCAATCTAGCCGAGGGAAGATCCATCCCGGAATATACACATCAACTGATCATCTGTCACTCAGTACCGAGTAGGGCCAATACAGCCCGTGGAGAAGATCCATCTCCAGGTATATAACGCTTTGGACAAGATCCATGTCAGGGAAGATTCATCCCTCAATAATAACAACCACGCTCACTAGTGGTGTACAGACTCCGGAGGGGCTCCTTCAGCCCAAGCGCTATAAATCGCACCGACAACTCACGTTATATAGTACAAATATCTGGATCCGCACGGACAACTCACGTGCTATATACAGATTATAAGGCCTGCTACAGGTGGGCAGCCCCAATCTGCATAATAATAATAATGTATATAAAACCAACATGGCCTGATATCCTCACAGTAAGGCCCTTGACCTCCCTCAGTCATCAATCTCTCCAGTCTCTCTCTCATGGGCTCACAATGTCATGAAAATAGCCCGAAAATGATGAAATGATGTATCAATAAATAACAACTGAGAGTGAGATATGATATGTTATGAAATGAATATGACTGAGTATGAATTTTCAATTTAAAACAAATAATTCACAGCAATATGACCTTTGTGGGTCCCAATAACACTGGCACATAGCCTCAACATGATTTTTAATATGATTCTCTGCTCAATTTCTTTAACACATAAAACTGCATGGAAAATGCCAAGATTATTTGACTATAAAATTCTACGAAACAATTACGTCACAATTTCTATGGTGCATGCCCACACGCCCATCACCTAGTATGTGCGTCACCTCCAAACAATTCGTATAATATGTATATTAAAGGTTCATACCCTCAGCTCCAAGATTAGTAGAGTTACTTACCTCGAACAAAACGAATCCAATTCCGAGTAAGGTAAAAAATGCTCCAAAATTTCCATTATGCGCCTATCAACTCCTGAACGGCTAGAATCTAGTCACAATTAATTTGATTCAGTCCACATAATTATTGGAATTAATTCCATAACAAAATACTAATATTTCCCACAAAATTCGAAATTATACTCCAAAAATCGTCTGTGGGGCCCACGTCTCGTAATCCAATGAAACTTGTAAAATCCGACAACTTATCCAATTACAAGTTCAGCCATACTAATTTCACTCAATTCCGATTCCAAATCAATGTTCAAAACGCAAAAATTCATTTTATGAAATTATAGGAATTTCCTTCGATTTCTCTTGAAGATTCGATAATCTTACACCAAAAATGAAGATTAATTCATGAAATATAATCACAAGGGAGTCAAGAACACTTATCCCAAGTTGTGTGGAAAACTTTCTCTCCAAAATCGCCCAAACCGAGCTCCAAAATCCGAAAATGGGTGAAAATATCGTACCCTCGAACTTAAAGGGTTCTGCCCAGGTTTTTCGCAGATGCGGACAAGAGGTCGCACCTGCAACCCTCGCTTCTGCGAGAATAGCTTGGCCAGCCCAGATCGCTTCTACGATGCCTAGGACCGTACCTGCGGTCGCGTTTTTGCGCAACAGGTACCGCACCTACGAAAACCCTCGCTTCTGCGTGTGTATTGTCGCTTCTGCGACCATCGCACCTGCGAGCCCTTTTCCGCATATGCGATCATACCAGAACCAGCAAATCTTTAGAAATTCTTCAACTTCGAACCTTGGTCCGTTAACCACCCGAAATCAACCCGAGGTTCCCGGGACCTCAACCAAACATACCAACAAGTCTTATATCCCAATACGAACTTAGTTGAACTGTCAAATCACCTCATGAACTTCGAACTTAGTTGGATTCAAGCCTAATGAACTTCGAAAATTTCAAATTATACAAATGAGCCGAAACCTATGAAATCACGTCTGATTGACCTCAAATTTTACACACAAGTCATAAATGACATAACAAAGCTATTCTAATTTTTAGAATCGGTTTTCGACCCCGATATCAAAAAGTCAACCCCCGGTTAAACTTCCCAAAAATTTAACTTTTGCCATTTCAAGCCTAATTCCACTACGGACCTCCAAATAATTTTTCGGACATGCTTCTAAGTCCAAAATACCATACGGAGCTACTGGAATCATCAAAATTCGAATTTGAGTTTATTTACACATAAGTCAATATCCGACCAACTTTTCCAACTTAAGCTTTCCATTATGAGACTAGTGTCTCATTTCACACTGAATTCACTCCTGATCCGAACCAACTAACTCGCTAAGTCATAATATAGCTACAAAGCACAAATAGAGTAGTAAATGGGGGAACGGGATTGTAATACTCAAAACGACCGACGGGTCGTTACAGTTTTTCTCTCGTGATGGATACTTTGGTACGCTTCAACATTGCCCCTGGGGAATATCGATCCCATCGATGATCATGCTAACAACGTGCTGAGGTTCCTCCTACTTGGCCTGTTTATTAGAATCTTTATTCCTGAAATAACTTTGTGCTCGATCACTCAGGAACTCCCGGAGATGTCCGTTATTGAATAACCGGACTACCTCCTCCCTTAATTGTCGGCAATCCTCTATTCGGTGGCCATGTATGCCATGATACTTGTATACTAAGTTGGGATCCCTTTGGGCTGGATCGGACTGTAGAGGTCGAGGCCACTTGGTGTCTCTGATGTGATCGATGGCGGATACGATAGCAGCCGCATCGACGTTGAAGTTGTACTCCGAAACCTTGGCGATCGGGCCTTTCAAAACTATTTTTGCTCATGAGTCCCCGATTATTTTGACTCCGATCGTTTCTCCTTTCATTTCTCACAAGGTTTCGTCCGGACCCGTTACCTCTACGATCACCGTTATACGACAGATATCGATCCCTAGTTGACCTTGGTTCATAATCAATGTCTCTTTTGGGTCTATCGCTAGCTCGGTCAGGATAAACATACCCGAAAAGGGCCCCAAGTTAATTATCTTTGACTCTAATTTTTGACTGATATCAGTTATGCACATCGTCCCATGTTACGACCGGATATTCTACTAGATTTTTCTTTAACTACTGCGAAGCTAATGAGCTTCAAGTATTGAGTCCTTGGGTGAAGGCCTGAACTATCCAATCGTCTGCCACCGGTGGCAGGTCCATCCGTTCCATTTGAAATCTTAACACGAACTCCCTGAGCATCTCGTTATCTCTTTGCTTTATCTTAAAAAGGTCCGATTTTCTAGTCTCAACCTTGATAGCTCCGGTGTGCGCTTTCATAAAAGCATCTACAAGCATGGCAAATGAGTCAATAGAATTTAAGGTTAAGTTGTTGTGATACCATATCATAGCTCCTTTTGACAAGGTCTCTCCGAACGTTTTTAGCAAGACAGATTCGATCTCATCATCTTCGAGGTTGTTCCCCTTGATGCCACACGTGTATGAGGTCACATGTTCATTTGGGTCAGTTGTCACGTTGTAGTTAGGAATTTCAGGCATGCGAAACTTCTTAGGGATTGGCTTCGGAGCTGAGCTCGGAGGGAAAGATTTTTGAACGAACTTCTTGAAATCCAGGCCCTTTAATATCGGCGGTGCTCCTAGGATATGATCGACCCTAGAATTATAGGTTTCTATATTTTTGTCATTGGCTTCGATTTTCTTTTCTCCTGTTTCCACACGCTTTTTCAATTCCTCGATCATCTTTATTATCTCGGGGTTGGTTCCGGATTCTGCTTTATTTGGCCTATCTGCGGCTAGTTTATTTCTGTGAGTGTTCTCCTGGGATTATCCGGGTTCAACTCCACTGGGAGCACGGTTTTGGTTCTGCAGTTGGGCTATCGCTGCCTATTGAGCTTGCAATATTTCAAAGATCACCCATAAGTTGATTTCATCTCCTTCACCGTTACGAGCATTTTGGGCTACCGACTGGACTCCCCCGTGGACGTTATTCTCAGGATCGGTGGAAAAATTCGTGTTGATGGCCACATGTGAGCTGGCATCAACCGGGTCCACGACCAGAATTCCATTGGGATCAACGGGGGGTACCCCGTTACCGGGCGCTATATTATTGTTCTCACCATAGTGGCCAGACTCAACATCCGTATTTAGAGGAGCAGATTGCGAGTTCGACATTCTCAATGCAGACCTGAAATCAAAGACACTTCAAAGAATAAGTGTGAAGTAGGGTGCTTTATGAAAATTTATATCAAATTGCCACTATTATCCTTAGCCCCACGGTGGGAGCCAAATTGTTTATCCTCAAAATCGGATAATAATTAAATTTATAAGTGGTGTTAATGATACACAGATTAATTTGATACAAAGTGATGGATTAAGTCAAATTGAACAAACAAAGATAAAATATATTCAAACCACATGAGGAGGATAGTTCCAGCCTTATTGAAATATTTATCCTCGATCCATGCTCGCTATGGCCAGCACTGATGAACAAGAGAGAAAGCTAATAACAGAGAAAATAATAATATTTTTGCGTTGGGATGCGTGTTACAATGTGTTTAATGAATTATCATACCCCCTTTTATATAGTAGAAGAATTCTACTCTAAGTATAACTCATAAAAGGTAAAACAATCTTCTATTTAATTAGTTGTCGGTTCTACATCGATACGTGCAGAGATCCACGCCGTGATATCTGGCCGATCACGGATATTACGGCCTCCTGTTGGCCGCGCTTGATTTCCCGACGACGCCCTCCAAAGTCCCTCAAGTTTTAGGTCGGTCTCGAATCATGACCCCGATATTATCGAGGGTAGATGGTCAGCCCCGTACTCTGACTCGAGGATATCTTTGCTTCGATTCCGATCATTCGCAATCATATCTCGAGCTCGTTTTACCCTGTCGGAGGCTGAAGTGTATCATGAACTCGATTTTTACCCGTACATAATATAAATCTATAAACTTCAATTCCGGATCCGGCTCCATCTCTACATGATATAAAAAAAAGTTTACATTAGAAGAGTTCCTGACTTCCTACAGACTTTTGTCTAAATGATGATACGTTAGAATTTCCTTAATTTAACGTACTAAAGGAAAAAAAACAAGAAAGGGAGCTGTATTTGGACAGAAAAATGAATCCTTAATTTCAATATTCTTTTACTTATGCAAAAGTACCAAACAAAGAGGATCCTTTGGCATATTCATACGGATCCATGAACTTTCCTTCGGAAGGACACAAATTGCATAAAAGGATCCGACTTGGCCCATACTCCAAAGTAGAAAAGACAAAAAGAAAGTTTGGAATTATTTTACTTTGAGATTTAGCTTTTATACACAAAGTCGTGCTAATAAATCTTACTCCGTCTATTTTAATTTATTTGAACCTATTTAACTGTGCGTAAATTTAAAAAAATAAAAAAACTTCTGAAACCTATAAATCATGTTATTAAGGGTAAGATAAAAAATTTAAAATTATATTATTTTTAAATTTTAAAAAAATTATTCTTTTTGAAACTAACTAAAAAGAAATAGGTTCATTCTTATTGGAACAGAAGGAGAATATTATTAGCATATTTTAACTAATTGTGGCAGATCACATACTTAATCGTTAGAAGTATAATTGAAAATTGTATTTATGTCAAATATCTTAAAAATTCTTATCGACGAGCAGATCGTTCTTCTTTGGAAAAGCCGAGGGTTCTATATATATATATATATATATATATATATATATATATATATATATATATATATATATATATATAAAGACAACATTGGTGCACAAAGCATTTCGCATTCATGCAGGATCCGAGGAAAAGCAGTTCCCAAAGGGTGTGATGTAGATAGTCTACCTAACGTAAATATTAGTAGTTACTTTCACGGCTTAAACAGACCTATAAATCACACGAAAATAACTGTATCGTTGATCTAATCCCTTCTAAAGAGATTCTAGATATATTTTGAAATTCGTTAGATTGTCCAAATCATTGTGGAGTCTATACACGAGAATTATTACGCCAAAAACTCCTTACGGGAAAAAGGAAAACAAAATAGTAATTAAATAAATAATACAAAAGAAAGAAAGAGACGAAAACAGCTAGATCAACTTGCACCCAAGAGAAAGGAAATTCTTAAACAACTTGTTGTATGCTATCTTTGTGGATATATCTTGACTTTTTTGATATGTTGAGTCAATTAAAACATATTTTATATTTGGGTGGTGATAATAATTTATACAATTATTGAACAACTAGCTTATCATTGGGAGTCCAATATTCTTTTCTATCCAAAAAGAATGACATCATTGGCATTAGAGAGTCAATTGCTATGATTTGCTTTCATTTAAATTTTTGACACATAATCATCCTGAATTAATAGGCATTTTTAGTATTTATTTGTTACTTAATTATGGTAAACTAGTATAATTGTTTATAATCATTTATAATTTGAGTAAAAGAAATAATATTCTTATTTTAAATTGTGTTATGTTTTTGTTTAATTATAATATCCATAGCCTATTTGTTGATTAAAAGAGACCTACTAAGCGAATAAAGAAGTTTCTACTCGGAAATTCTTTATTCTTAGAGCTCAAATACTAAACTTCTGAATAAAGATGAAAGGATTTCAACAATCTCGTCAAACACTCAGGGGCGCCCAAGGGTTAAGCCACTAAAGCAAAGGCTTTAGGCCTCCAAAATTTTGGGCCCCAAATTTTTCTACTTGTATTTGTATTGATACCCCGACTAATCTAGATTCGTATCGCGTAAGAGCTAGTAAAAGAGAGAACACGTTTTAACAGGATATTTTTAACCATAAGACTCGAACCCAATATATTTAATTAAGGTAAGTTGGATCAAATATACCTCACAATAATCTTTAGAGGCAGGGTCTAAATATATTGGGTATGTTAAAATAAAAAATAAAATATTTTATAAAAATTTCAAGATAACTTTTAATTTAGTAGTGATGTAACCGTTTGAGCAAAAAATGCAGAAAGAGAATCACTCCCCCTAAACCCTTATCGCGAATATAAAACTTTTCATTATTTAAATTTTACGAGTGACATCATTAGTGAGGTATCTATATGAATTTGGTTTTATTATCTAAGATCAATAATATCTTAGGAGAGACTAAATTATTTATAAAAAAACTATTAACAACTGATGTTAGGCTAAAATTCTATACTTTTAACACATTACTCGCCCTATATTTTGTTGGTTTAAGTGAGTTATTGTGCGATAATTGCGCTAAATTGTGTTGTTCTATGTGTAATAACATCGGAATGAATCATCGATGTTATGATAATTTTTTTTTTTCCTTCTGAAAGGCCCCAAATTAAAAATTGGCTTTAGGGCACAAATCTTCTTGGGCCGCCCCTGCAAACACTTTGCTCTATAATTTTTTTAAACATGAAGGAAGCAAGGGCGGATCTAAGTAGGCAGAAAGGGGTTCAACCCCCTTCACCAAAAATTATACTGCATATATATCAGGTTAATTTTTTTTTATAAATATATATTAGATATTAAATCCCTTTAACTTATTTTTATGTTTATCTTTTTTATTTCTCGAATCCCTTTGGCGAGAATTCTATTTCAGCCATGGACACCCATGGTGGTATGGTGTCCCCAAGTGGTCACCCAAAACTCGTCACACACCAATATCATATTTGGGCATTTGCCATTTGCTTGGATTTTGGGGCGTGGCGTGGGGTAGCATAGCACCGGCAATAGCCAAGCAAGCAAACGTCAGGTTATTAGGTGGCCCAATTTTGAAATATGGAATGCCAAGTTGGATTGTAAATAACATTACTCAACTTTTTCGATATATGATGTCCCTATTAAAACAGTTATTTCTTTCATTGGAAAAAGGTGATTTGTGGGGAGTGGACGAGAAATTATTACTACTACTCCTCTCGCTTTATGTGACAATATTTGATTAAATATTAAGTTTTAAAAAAATTATCTTTACAAGGGAAGATGTAACATTATAAATACGGGTTTCATTGAGCATATAATCTTTAACATGGAGCATAAATAAATTTATATATAAAAATTTACTAAAATTACAATAAATATTAGATATGAATCTATATATTTAAGAATATAATAGTTTAATACTAAAAAGGAAGGTTGAACCTATAGAGTTTAAATCATTACTAATAACAATTAAATGAAACGCCATAATGTAATGTCTAGAAACTAGAAAGACTAGATTCAATCATGTATTATTCTGAAATATTGATGACAAACGGATGTACTTATTCCAGTTTGTGTTGTATAATATCAGCTCTAGGAAGAATAAACTATATAATAAAGCCTTTTGTTCTCCACACTTTTCCTTTCTTTGATATATAAACATTAACTACTTTATCCTTGGCAATCACTTCACTTCTTACCTACTTTTCCATACTACCCTAATAATATAGAGGCGGATTACAGTTCAATTTTTAAGTTTCTCAATATTGAATTTATTGTACTATTAAAATTATAAATTCATATTCAATTTTTATTAAAATTTTAATAGAATTTTTACATATATATTTATTTTATGTGTCGAAAACTATGAATCCATCTAGCCAAAAGGTTACATCCACCTATATGCTACTCCATCCGGTTCATAATAAGTGACTAATTTATCTTGGGCACGCCCATTAAGGAAATACAAAATTCTAGACAAAAATAGTTAGTGTGACTAAACTATCCTTAATTAAATATTGCAGCATAATTAATATAAGGAGTAAAAGACTTTTTAGGGATACGTACATAAGGGTAATTTTGAAAAAATAAATTAAAATTTTTCTTTATTATATAAATGAACACTTATTTTGGACCAAAATAAAAAGGCAAATTGATCATTTATTATGGACCGGAGGGAGTAATAAACAAATTTCCCTTACCTTCATCAGATTTTAATTCATCTAACTTGTAGGTGTCTTTCGATTCTTAGTAATTTAAATTATATGTTTAAATTTAGATAATTATTTCCTACCCAAAACACTCGGCTATAATTGCGCGATAAAGATATACAATCATCTTCGTAGCCTTGTAGATATGCCATAAACAAATAACAATAATTGCTTTTAAAAATCTTACTTTTCTTTTCTTTTCTTTCTCTCCAAATTTTTGGGTTATCATAATCATTATTCATTATACATACGGAACTAGAAGAGAGAAGAGCCGTTGATTTATTACAAACGAGCATAGTACAAAATTCTTGTTATAGCAATTTAGTTGTCCAATATTAAGGATTAGTGTCACACTTCTTAAAAGAGGTAACGCATACTATAAAGATCTTTTTTCATATATGCGTATTCTTTATTTAGAAGGATAGATAAAGCCTATTCATCCAACGATAATTCTTAGTGGTAATAAGTTAATTGCCAATAACCCTCATACTTCATGCATCCAATAGAGTGAGAGAAGAGAGGATTTATGATTATAAAAAGTGGAATGGTCATCTTCCAATACAATGGATCTTGGAATTTCTTGTAATAGTAGCAGCAGAGTCAGCTTCTACTTTTGCTTTCCTACTTGTATTAGAGTAATAATTTCAGTTCATTCATCTTTGTCAGCTTCTTTGTCTTTTGGACATTAAATTTTTAAAAAAGATTTACCCAAATATATACGTAAGATACCAAATATATTTTTATTTTCTCTTAATAATTGAATAAAGTGCGATAATATGAGTTTTACATGTCACTTCCTATTTCTCTTTCCTAATAAAAATTATTCTATATCAAGTAAGTTTTCAATAAATCATGTCAATAAGAATAAAATATGATTGATAAGATTAAGCCATTTTCAAGTATATATATTGAAGAGGAATCTTGGAACAATAAAATTTGTCTCTGTGTGACCTTGTATAGGTCGAAATCTGTCTCAGTACTTAGGGCAAAATAACATCGAGAAAAGAGTCACCCGAGGTCGACCAGGAGATAGCGAAGCTCGTGGTCGAGATACAAACGATGGTCGATGTCGAGCACCGCAAAAAGAGCTATAACAGCTAGTTTATTTGAATAAGGAATTAAAGAGAATATTCCATTGGATATTCTCTGCACTTGTACTACTAGGGTTTACTAGGAGTATGTCCCAGATATATAGGAAAAAGTTAATGAATAGAGGCATGTGATATTCATTGTGATAAGAGCAGACTTTGCTAAAAGATTCTCTCGCTCTCTCTATTGTAAAGATACAAAAACTACATTTTTATCAAGATTCTTGCTCATATTATTCCACACGTTTTCCATCAGATCCGAGAATATTTCGAATTTTCTAAGATCTATCTGTCACTCATCATTGTCAGGAGGAATAATCACCTAGCTCATTGTTTATTGGGTAAACCACTTCTCATATTTACATAAATGCCATTTATTGTTATTTATTGCTAGTTACTTCTCCATTAATATTGATATCTTTCGAAACACATATTGAATGCTACTGTCGATTCTCTACTAGATATGTCTAAACGTTAGCCATTTTGTTAGAATCCACATCTGAGATATTATCATAAATATAATCATTTTAACCAGAAGTTGATCTTCTTGGTCAAATAATTTAGCGTCGTCTGTGGGGATTTTCTAGTTAAATGTATAGTTTCCTCTAGATCTATAACTAGCATTGATCGCTAACGTAAAAACAATTGGGGGGGGGGGGGGGGGGAGAACAAGATCCACTTCCTTTGTATGTATAGAGCTAATATGGCAAGTAACAGAGAAGAAAGAATAAAAATAATGAGTGACCTCCCAACCAACCTCATGAACATCATCAATGAGAGATCTGAAGCAGTGGACGAGGATGCAAAGCCCAATGCCTCCCCGGGGCGAGTCGAGTCACCCCCTCCCCACTACAGCATCACAAAATCTCTTGGTAAGGGAGCTTCCACATCCGTGGTGGAGGAAGCGCCACCAGCAGTAAAAAAAACTCCTTAAGGCCTGGCTAACTGACACGCTAACCAGCGTCCTCCATAAGCCCGTTTGGGACACGACTACAGAAAATGCAAGGACTCACGTTATACCACCAGCGGGCGAGCAACATGATTAATTCTCTAATCCTCCTCCAACTGAAGGCATTACTCACAATGTCGTTAATAGTGCAGGTGACGACACTCTCGGAGCCATTTTGAAAAGGATGGAGGAAATGGAAAATAAAAACAAAACACTTCGGCACCAAATGAGAGAACACCAAAAAAGGGTTGGTAAGATACCGGGCACCCCGAAGCTCTTGCCGAAGAGAGATGTCGTTCGGTTCGTCGATTAGCCGTACAGTGATGATGTCGCCCCACATTCCATACTAAAGACCTTTAAAATGCCGCCCTATCTGAAAATATATAATGGAATGGCCTACCCCAAAGGCCATGTGACTCACTACGTCACTGCCGTAAAAAATAATGACCTCGCCAAGGAACAAGTATCCTCCATTTTTTTAAAACAATTCGGCGAGACCCTCATGGGAGGAGCACTAAAATGGTATTCACAACTTCTTGTGTGTTCTATTGAAACCTTCGAAGAAATGGCCGATAAATTCATAACGGCCCATGCTGGGGCCAAAAAAGTAGAGGCGAGAGTAAACGACATATTTGCTATTAAACAGTCTCCGGGAGAGGGATTGAGGGATTTTCTCGCCCGGTTCAACTGAATAATAATGACCTTGCCGAATGTATCGGAAGGGATGTCGGTCGCAGCTTTTCAAAACGGGCTGAGCAAAAATGGTTCGAGGGCAACAAGAAAGTTACTAAGTCGACTTATGAAGTACTCTCCGACTACTTTGGATGAAATACACAACGCATATTGTGTCGAAGTCCGAGCAGACGAGGACGACCTCAATGGGCCGACCCATCGACTGACCTCGGTGCAAGCCGAATCCAGAAAAGATCGAAGAAATGATATCAGAAAAGATCTCGCAGCCACGCGACCCAACCGGGAACGACATCTACCATATGTCAGAATCGCCATTGAGTCCTCCCGCCATGAAGAGGACCCGCCCCGATCAAGAACATGGACTCAACGGAACGAAAGAGGTATGCCCTGTTTATTATCCGTTCACAATTTTTGTGTGTCACCTACAAAAATAGTCTACGCCTTGGAGAAGCTCGGACCGAAGGTGAAGTGGCCACAAAAGATGAGGTCAGACCCGAATACCAGAAAATCAGATGCCCTTTGCGAGTTCAGTCAAGAGCGAGGACACAAAACTGAGGATTGCATCACCCTAAGGTAGGAGGTCGTAAACATGCTACGACAGGGACACCTCAAAGAGTTGCTGAGCGACCGGGGAAGGACCAACTTTGCCAGAGGACGTGAACAACATCAAGGACCGCCGAAATCTTCCTCTCCAAACCGCACCGTCCATATGATCATTGGCGGCGGCGACGATGCTTCTATCAACAGTATGAAGTTCACCATAACCCACAAGCTCAAACGGTCGATCACCCATGAACGGTATGATGAACTCGAAGAAAGTATCATCTTCAATAAGTCAGATACCAACGGTTTGGCTTTCCCTCGCTATGATGCCCTTATTATCACTTTACGAATTTTATATACCGACGTGAGACACATTATAGTAGACGATGGAAGCATCGCGTGCATTATCCACCCTCAAGTACTTGCGCAAATGAAACTCGAGGATAAGATAATATCGCGTTGCATCATACTAACGGGTTTTAACAATGCAGTTAAGCAAATATCCGGTGAGATCACACTCCCCGTCCTAGCTGGTAGCGTCACTTCTGAAACCATATTCCATGTCATGGACCAAGATATAGCATACAACGCCATAATAAGGTGACCATGGATACACACCATGACCCTTCCAGCTTGTACCAAGTCATCAAATTCCTAACTTCATGGGGAATATTCAGTATACGAGGAGAACAACGCACATCCCAGGATTGCTATCGTATCATTCTAGACTGTACAGCCACTCAACAAACAAAGGACAAAGAAAAAGAGGCATAGTAATCAACATGGTCGAGGTCGATATGTGATGACAGCAAGGACGTCATTAGAGACCCTGATACGGTCGAAGATGAGGATCGACCGTAGAGGAACTCGACCCCGTTCAATTAGACAGCAACAACCATAATAAGAAAGCTTACATCGGCTACAAACTTCAGGAACCGGGTAAGTTTCGTCAATTCTTAACTGCTAACACGGACTTATTTGCTTTTAGCCATGCAGATAAACCAAGTATCGCAAAGGAAATCGCCATGCACAAATTGAACGTCGATCCATTCCACCCGCCGGTGAGGTAGGTTAGGCATAAGTTCAACTTCGCAATTAATGATGCAGTACACGGAGAGGTGGAAAACTTGTTGGAAAATGGCTCTGTCAGAGAGTCGAAATACCCCCAATGGGTTGCCAACGTGGTCATGGTGAAAAAAGAAGAATGGGAAGTGGCAGATGTGCGTAGATTTCACATATCTGAACATGTCCCAAGGATTCATTTACATGACCCCATATCGACCAACTCATTGACGTAACGGCCGGGCATGAACTACTAAGATTTTTGGACGCCTACTCAGGCTATAATTAGATCCTCATGGAAGAAGAGGATCAGCAGAAAACCACCTTCTTGGTCTCTCATCTATTACATTAGCAAAACACTAGTCGACATCGAGACAAGATACCCCCACCTCGAATAACAAGCTCTGGCCTTAGTCGTAGCTTCACGAAAGGTTAGACCATGTTTCCAATGCCACCCCATCTCGTCACGACTTTTCCCCTAAGAAGCATTTTGCATAAATCCGAGCTATCGGGCAGGTTGGCCAAATGGGCCATCGAATTGAGTGATCACGATATCACATATTAGCCGCGAACAACGATAAAGTCACAAGTCCTTGCAGACTTCATCGTTGACTTTAGCATATACATTATGCCCGAAGTCGAAAAAGAAATTGTCCACGCTTCTCCCCAAACGTAAGACCTCTGGGTCCTGTACACTGATGGTGCATCTAACGCGCCAGGGTCCAGACTAAGACTCGTACTCGAAGTTCCAACAGGCGAAGTGATTCGTCAGTCCATAAGATGCCCGGACATGACTAACAACGAGGCCGAGTCTGAGGCCGTAATTGCAGGATTAAGACTTGCACTCAAATACGGGGCGAAACGGTTAAGACTGTGCTGCGATTCTCAACTCGTAGTCAACCAAGTCACAAGAACTTTCCAGATCAAGGAATAAAGGTTGAAAAAGTACCAGTCCAAAATCTACAAGCTGCTACCCGAATTCGACGAATGTCAACTCAACTAGATCCCCCAGCACAGAATACCAAGGTGGACAACCTCGCCAAATTAACCGCAGCCACCAAAAATATTGCAAACGGAGACAGAAATATAGCCCACCTTCTCAATTCATCGATAGACCTAATCGGGGTAAGAACCATAAACCTAACTTGGGACTGGCGCAACCGTATTGTTCCATACTTACAGGAAAGAATACTCCTAGTTGATAAAAAAAGCCAAGAAATTGCAAATGCAAGCAGCCAGGTACAACATCATTCACAATGACATGTACAAGAGAACGTATGGTGGTTCTCTGGCGAAATGCCTGGGCCCAAATCAGATGTGGCACGTCCTTGAGGAGGTCCATGAAGGACACTGTGGAGCTCATTCCGACAATCTAACTTTGGTCAGATGCCTCATACGTGCAAGGTATTAATGGCTCGCCAGGAAAAAAGAGGCCGCGGATTTCATGAAAAAGTGCGAGCAATGCCAGAAATATGCCCTAATGATTCACCAAGCAGGAAAACACCTACACTCAGTGACTTCCCCTTGGCCATTCATCAAATGGGGAATGGACATCATGGCCCCCCTCCCGGAAAGACGAGGTAACGTATGATTTCTTTTCGTTTTAACTGACTATTACTCTAAGTGGGAAGAAGCAGGAATATTCATCCAAATATGCGAACAGGAAATGATCGCCTTCATATGGAAAAACATCATATGTTGTTTCGGGCTTCCCAAAGAGATCAACTGCGACAACGGATCCCAATTTGCAGGAAAAAGGATCGCTAAAATTTTTGAAAAATGGCATATCAAAAGAATACTCTCAACGCCATACCACCTCGCGGGCAACGGGCAAGCAGAGTCCTCCAACAAGTCGATACTGAATATCATGAAGAGATAACTCGAAGACGCCAAAGGGTTGTGGCCGGAAATATTACCAGAAGTACTCTGGGCCTACCGAACAACTCCGAAGATGAACACAGGAGAGATGCCTTATTCATTGGTCTATGGGACTGATGTAGTAATACCGGTCGAAGTCAGGGAGCCCAGCCTAAGATACTCCCATGAAAGTGGACCTAGTAACGATGAAAGCAGAAGGAAGGAGCTGGACGAAGTCGAAGAATGAATAGATATGGACTACGTAAGGATGATCGCCCAAAAGCAACTAGCAAAACGCTATTATAACAAAAAGGCAAAGATCAATCTACTCAAAGTCGGGGACTACGTGCTTAAAGCTAAAACACAAGCGCGCAAAGACCGACGGGAAGGTATACTAGGAACAAATTGGGACGGCCCGTACAAAATCACGGCAGCAGCGAACAAAAGGTCATTCCAAGTAGAAGCAATGAAAGGAAAGCTACTACCAAATATAGAATATTGCACACCTCAAGTACTTCGACTTTTAAGAGATAAAGCATCCCCAAAGTCGTACTCTTTTTCCCTCACTTGAGTTTTGTCCCAATTGGGTTTTCTCAAGGAGGTTTTTAACCAGGCGACGGAGGGGACACTTCAGGTTGAAGTGCGCACAAACGGAAACATAGGACGGCTAGTTCATTGCTCGACCTCTCAAGACTTCTCCATGTCGACCAATGAAGGGACTAGATAGACTGGAACTAGGACTGGGGCTGGAACGCCAGCCAACGCCAAAAAAAATTATAATATATGTAAATTTCTCCAAGTGTATGAACAAAGCATAAATGTATGAAGTTTATTTCTATTTCTCCAAATGTACAACCAAGGAAATATTGCCTTAAAGTTCACATCGTCGACAAATGTCGCACCTAGAGGCATACATAACTAAGTATAGGTTATATTCGACCTCGTTCGAATTAACACCTAACTGGCCCTTGACCATAACTAAATATAGGTTATATTCGACCTCGTTTGAATTAACACCTAACTGGCCCTCAGCCATAACTAAGTATAGGTTATATTCGATCTCTTTTGAATTAACAATAGACCGGCCCTCGGCCATAGCTAAATATAAGTTATATTCGACCTCGTTCGAATTAACACCTGACCGGCCCTCGGCCATAACTAAATATAGGTTATATTCGACCTCGTTCAAATTAACACCTGACCGGCCTTCGGCCATAACTAAATATAGGTTATATTCAACCTCGTTCGAATTAACATATGATCAGCCCTTGGCTATAACTAAATAGAGGTTATATTCGACCTCATTCGAATTAACACCTAACTGGCCCTCTGCAATAAATAAACATATGTAATGTTTGACCTCGTTCGAACTAACATCTACTGGACCTCGTCCATGATCAAACTCAGGTTTTGCTTCGACCCCATTCGAACTAACACCTACTGACCCTCAGTCGTAGTTAAACTAAGGATATGTTCAACCCTATTCGATCTAAGTGATCATGACTAAGAAAACCAAGCGACAAAATCAAAAAGCATACAAGCACGAACTGAAAAAAAAAAAGGAATCAGGCACAAATAACAAAACATGCATTTCATACTTAGAATATTTTTTACAAAGGCTCGTAAAGACACCCACAAAAACGTACAAGTTTGCGGCTAAAAAAAAAAGGGAAAACGAAAAACTACTAGTTGTCGCCGGGACCAGCAGTGCCATTGGCTTAATCACCTGAACCATCCCCAGCTGCCCCTTCACCATCACCACCGCCCCCAGGATACGTGTCCTTATACCAGGCATACTCTTCAATTCGGTCCACGCGCGCATCTCCCTCTTCGTCACTGGCCTCCGGTGTAGCAGGATCATAATCACAAGCGACCCAAGCTTCACGTGCCTTAACACGAGCATCTTCGAAGACGGCTTCTGAAACAGTGCCCGCCCTCATCATATCTCTAAATATATCCAGCTGGGCCTCGACATGAATCCACTCCTCGTACAAATCTTGAGGAACATCAGAAAAATCAGAATGCAGGAAGAGGACGGTCGAGCCAGTAGTTGGGCCTTCTCGGCCTCAAGAGCGGTGACTCGATCACAAAGTCCATAAGCCTCTTTCTCTAACTCTCCAATCCGTTCATCAAGCCGCTCTTATTTGAGACTGGCCATCTCCAAAGCACTCTCTCACCCGGAACGAAGAATACGGATCACGATCTCCAAAGCCTCCGCCTTCCTCACAGCCCCCCGACCGAGCCAACTTTGCCTTTTCGAGGTCCGTTGCCTTCTTGGAAACCTTGCCACTTTAAGCATCCATTTTGAATTGACATTGCTCTAGCTCGGCGTGCAGTGAGACTATCTGAGCTTGGAGATCACCATACTAGGCTTAGACCCCCTGCTGACCTCAAGCTTTTCTTCTTTATTACTTAGCTTCCCCTCAAGAACGCTGCAAATTTTGATGAACCTCACCAACTCGTTATCTTTCCCCTTCAATTTATCTCGAAGAGCCTGGAAATTGCCGCTCCTGCCAAACCGCCTACAGATTTCGCGGTGCTTATTGCGATACTCGTGGTACTTTCGCTTCAACTTCATAAAAATAGCCTTGCAACTCTCCTCTCTTCGTCCGCTTTTAATTTCCAAAATTACGGTCTGCAATCTCAACAAGATAAAGTCAAACACAAGAACCTTTCCGCCGACAATGATGAAGCACTAAGACAGATCAAAAATCTGAATAAAGCAGGTAAGAAAAATAAGCCTTGAAATTTTTTACCTTGAGAGCGAGGCTGGCTATGCTCCTCGATAAGGTGATATCATCCAACTCTGCAAGGGTTACACCCTACACGTTGGAACAAATGGGACCAAGAGAAGGGATAAAGTTCTCCGTGGTTTTCAGTACATCATGGTCCAATGGTATCGCGATGGTCCGCGTAGACCCCTCCAATATCACCTCGAGCTGGGTGAACCCCTCCTCCATCATCCTTATTTCAACGGCATCGAGAACAAAACCCGTCTTGTAGCCATCCTCGGCAACGTCTTTGCCTTTCCTGTTGGCCGACGAAGGAGCATCGTTAGCCGGCCGCGAAGTCGACGGCCCATCATGCCGCAACTTATCAGAAGCCACAGCGGCCGACCCTTCAGCTCTTACCGTCACAAAGGGAAGAGGTATGCCCTATACAGCTTCCGCCGATGTCGGGATGTCGGACGCCTGCTCGACACTATCCTCAAGTATTATGGTCACCATTTCACGGATCACGAAATCGTCCATTGTCGAATCCAAAGCCCGGGCAACCCCATCACTAACGTCCACCGACCTTCTCTTGCGGGGCACCAAATTCCCATCGCTCGACGGAGATTCATCTTTCTCGTCCACCATATGGTATAAAGGGGAAGCCGGAAGCCCCGCTGTTAATATATTTGCAGATGGAGAAGAAGTCAATGCCGAGTAAACGGTAGCCGAGGCTGAAGCCCGAACAGACCTAGCAGCAGTCGAGCAGGGAATGAAAATGTAGGAACTAGTAGTTCTAACCTCGATTGCAGAAGGAATAGATGCCAAAGAGGAGGCAACCTTCCTCTTGCGGAATGAAGGGGGGAGCTCTCGGCCTCCTCGAAGGTCCCCGACCTAAAGAAGAAAGAACCAAAAAAGGTTATTACCATCGGCGGAAGCAAACTAAAAGAAATAAAGGACTAAAAGGCCAAAGAACAAAAAAAAAACGAACTAGCTCACCAGTCGAGGGAGGAGAAGGCCCAAACTTCTTGAGAATCTCGGCCACTCGCGAATTCACTCGGTGCGAGGGATAATTCGACCAACCCAATCAGAAATATCCCCGACCAAAGGAGGGGGCGTAGTCTTGGCTGCATAAGAAGAGAACCCGAGTTCGGGATCTACGACCAAAACAAGCAAATGGAATGTTTTAACGAAGAAAAGAATAAACACTTACGAGTGTAATTCTAGGTCTCAGGAAAGCCATCTGTGTTCGCCACTACGTCTTCAGATCTGACAAAGAAGAAATTATGCCAGAACTGGCGGTTCGCCTTGTCGTCCATCTTCACCACCAAGCATTTTCCCCCTCGATAGCGAAGATTCAACATCGTCCCCCTATAAAAACTAGGGGCAAAGAGATGCATTAGATGATGAAGTGTGACCGCGACACCTACCAGTTCTGCATATTTAGTAAACGTCCTAATAAGCTTGTAGATATATGGAGGAAGTTAGGCCAGGAAAACGCCATAGTAATGGCAGAATTCCTCCGCCAGTGGGAGAAGGGGAAGATTGTAGCCAACATAAAAGAGGTAAGCGAAGAATGCACAATACCTAGGACGGTGGGCTTGCACCGTATCCCTCTCTGCAGGAATCAGATCAAAATGAGTGGGATGGTTGAATTAACCCTAAGCTCTACTAGATCGGCCTCGTTCATCGCCGACTCGGAAACCTCAGGCTCATCTTCAGGAATTTTTGAGAAGTCAGACCTAACTTTCTCGCCACGAGGAACTATCTCCTCCACCGTGGGAAAGTTCTCATCCTCAATAGCAACCGAAACGCCCACGGCATGAAGAGGCATAATCACTGCCAAAAGGACCGGTCTACTTTCCTCACTAGGACCAGAAAATACGTTGGCCATCGTTCCAACAAAAGAGAGGATATTTAAATGTAGGAGGGTTGGAAGCAACTAGGATCATCGAAACCAAGAGAGTAGACACAATAATGAAGTAAGGAGAAGAAGATACATGGATTCGATATGAAGAATATGCAAAACATGAATGAATGTCCTCATCTCTCTATTTGTTTGAATTCAAGCACCAAAATCGAGAAATCAAGCCATCATTGCGCAGCGCTGGTATCAAAATGGCAGATGCACGGCAAACGACGCAAAATATCGAGAAAATGCGCCATAATGACGCATGATGTCATGACGTCATTCTGAAGTAGAAACGATGTGACCTCAAAAGTCACGGCTCACGAAAGGTCATGTCATCATCTCATCTAAAACGTCACTGCTCGACCCGTTCGTCCAATTGTGCCAACCACGATAAACAGAATCTGCTCATCAAGGTCGTCTGGGGCCGGCCTTAATAAGAGGAGGGACTAACTGTATAGGTCGAAATCTGTCTCAGTACTTAGGGCAAAATAACATCGAGAAAATAGTCACCCTAGATCGACCAGGAGATAGCGAGGCTTGTGGTCGAGATGCAAACGATGGTCGATGTCGAGAACCACAAAAAGAGCTGTAGCGACTAGTTTATTAGAATAGAAATTAAAGAAAATATTCCATTGGATATTCTCTGCACTTATACTACTAGGGTTTACTGGGGGTATGTCCTAGATATATAGGAAAACATTAATGAAAAAAGGCATGTGATATTCATTGTGATAAGAGCAGACTTTGCTAAAAGATTCTCTCGCTCTCTCTATTGTAAAGATACAAAGATTACCTTTTTATCAAGATTATTGCTCATATTATTCCACACTTTTTTCATCAAATCCAAGAATATTTTGAATGTTCTAAGATCTGTTTGTCACTCATCATTGTGAGGAGGAATAATCACCTAGTTTATTGTTTATTGCATGAACCACTTCTCCTATTTACATAAATACCATTTATTATTATTTATTGCTAGTTACTTCTCCATTAATACCGATATCTTTCGAAACATATATTGAAAGTTATTATCAATTCTCTACTAGATTTGTCTAAACATTAGCCATTTTGTTAGAATTCACATCTAGAGATATTATCATTAACCAGGTTTAACCCGTTATTGTAAAAATGTAATCGTTTTAACTAGAAGTTGATCTTCTTGGTAAAACGGGGACCAAATGAGAGAACACCAAGAAAGTGTCGATAAGATAACGGGCGCCCCTAAGCTCTTGCCGAAGAGTGATGTCAGTCGGTTTGTTGAGCAGTCATACAGTGATGATACCACCCCTTATGCCATACCAAAGACCTTAAAATGCCGCCCTATCTGTTAATATATGATGGCATGACCGACCCTGAAAACCATGTGACTTACTACGTCACCGCCGTGAAAGGAAATGACCTAAGGAACAAGTATCCCCCATTTTGTTAAAAAACTTCGGCGAGACCCTTACGGGAGGAGCATTAACATGGTATTCATAACTGCTTGCGCATTCTATTGAAACCTTCGATGAAATGGCCGATAAGTTTGTAACGGCCCATGCTGGGGCCAAAAAAGCAGAGGCCAGAGTAAACGACATATTTGCTATTAAACAGTCTCCGGGAGAGGTATTGAGGGATTTCCTTGCCCGGTTGAACCGAGTAAGAATAACCATGCCGAATGTATCGGAATGGATAGCGGTCGCAGCTTTTCAAAACGGGCTGAGCAGAAATGGTTCGAGGGTAACAAGAAAGTTACTAAGTCGGCTTATGAAGTACCCCCGACTACTTGGGATGAAATACACAACGCATATTGCGCTAAAGTCTGAACATACGAGGAAGACCTCAATGGGCCGACCCATCGACTGAACCCGGTGTAAGCCGAATCCAGAAAATATCAAATAAATGATATCAGAAGATCTCACAGCCTCGCAATCCAACCAGGAATGACATCTAACATATGACAGAATCGCCATTGCGTCTTCCTCCCGCCATGTAGAGGGCCCTCCCAGATCAAGAACAGGGATTCACCGGAACGAAAGAGGTATGCCCCCTTTATTATCCGCTCATAATTTGTGTGTGTCACCTATAGAAATAGTCTACATCTTGGAGAAGCTTAGACCGAAGGTGAAATGGCCACAAAAGATGAGGTCAGACCTGAATACCAGAAAATCAGATGCCCTTTGCGAGTTCCATCAAGTGCGAGGATAAAAAATCGAGGATTGCATCGTCTTAAGGCCGGAGGTCGTAAACATGCTACAACAGGGACACCTCAAAGAGGTGTTGAGTGACCGGGGAAGGATAACTTTGCTAGAGGATGTGAACAATATCAAGGACCGCCGAAACCTCCCTCGCCAACCCGCACCATCCACATGATCATTGGCAGCGGCAATGATGCTTCTATCAACAGTGTGAAGTTCACCACAACCCACAAGCTCAAATGGTCCATCACCCATGAACGACATGATGTACTCAAAAAAGTATCATTTTCGATAAGTTAGATACCAACGGTTTGGCTTTCCCTTACTATGATGCCCTTGTTATTACTTTACAAATTTTAGATACCGACATGAGACGCATTATGGTAGACGATGGAAGCGGCACATGCATTATCCACCCTCGAGTATTCGCACAAATAAACTCGAGGATAAGATAATACCGCGCTGCATCACACTATCGGGTTTTAACAATGCAGTTGAGCGAACATCCGGCGAGATCACACTCCCCATCATAGCCGGTGGCTCACACTGGAAACCGCATTCAATATCATGGACCAAGACACAACATACAACACCATAATATGGCGACCATGGATACACACCATGAGAGCCATCCCCTCCAGCTTGTACCAAGTCATCAAATTCCCAACTCCATGGGGAATATTCAATATACGAGGAGAACAACGCACATCCCAGGAATGCTACCACATCGCTTTAGACTGTACGGTCACTCAACAAACAAAGGACAAAGAAAAAGAGTCATATCAATCAACAGTGTCGAGGTCGATATGTGATGACAGCGAGGACGTCATCAGAGACCCCGATACGGTCGAAGCTGCATGATCGACCGTAGAGGACCTCGACACCGTTCAATTAGACAGCAAAGATCACAACAAGAAAGCTTACATCGGCTGCAAACTTCAGGAACCGGGTAAGTTTCATCAATTCTTAACTGCTAACGCAGACTTGTTTGCTTTTAGCCATGCAGATATAATAGGTATCCTAGAGGAAATTGCCATGCAAAAATTGAACGTCGATCCATTCCACCCCCGGTGAGGTAGGTTAGGCGTAAGTTCAACTCCGCAATTAATGATGCAGTACGCGGAGAGGTGGAAATATTGTTGGAATATGGCTCTGTCAGGGAGTCGAAATACCCCCAATGGGTCGCCAATGTTGTCATGGTGAAAAAGAAGAATGGGAAATGCCGGATGTGCGTAGATTTCACAAATCTGAATAAAGCATGCCCTAAGGATGCATTTTCATTACCCCATATCGACCAACTCATCGACGCAATGGCCGAGCATGAACTACTGAGCTTCTTGGACGCCTACTCGACCTATAATCAGATCCTCATGGAATAAGAGGATCAGGAGAAAACCACCTTCATCACCCATCTGGGGACGTACTGCTAAAGGTCATGCCCTTTGAACTGAAAAATGCAGGGGCGACTTACTAACTCGGTAAAACGATGGAAGTCTATATAGACGACATGCTGGTCAAGACCAAAAGGAAAGAAGATCATATCAACCACTTGAGAGAAACCTTCAACATACTCAAGCAATACGGAATGAAACTGAACCCCAAGAAGTGTGCATTCAGCGTGGCCTCAGGAAAATTCTTATGTTTTCTAGTATTACAGCGAGGTATCGGGTCAATCCCGACCAAATAAAATCCATCGAGGGATACAAGAGCACTTGATCACCAAAACACAGGTTCAGAGGTTGACTGGCTATATCGTCACCCTTTCAAGATTCATTTAGCGATCATATGATAGGTGTCATATATTCTCCGGTGTACTCTAAAAGGATAACGACCTCCAATGGACCTGTGAGTGCGCCCAAGCCCCAAAGGAGTTAAAGGTGTACTTTTCATCACCACCATCGCTTTCAAAACCAGAACCGGAGGAGCGCCTCCTCGTCTACCTCGCCGTATTCAAAGTAGCTGTGAGTGCGGTCCTAGTCCAAGAAAATAAAGGTACTCAATCTCCCATTTATTACATTAGAAAAACACTAGTCGACGCTAGGACAAGATACCCCCACCTCGAAAAACTGCTTCTGGCCTTAGTCGTAGCTTCACGAAAGGTTAGACCATATTTCCAATGCCACCCCATATCGGTCGCCATGACTTTCCCCCTAAGAAGTATTTTGCATAAACCCGAGCTATCGGGCAAGTTGGCCAAATGGGCCATCGAATTGAGCGAGGACGATATCACATATTGTCCACGAACAACGATAGCGTCACAAGTCCTTGCAGACTTTGTCGCCGACTTCAACGCAAAAATAATGCCCGAAGTCAAAAAAGAAACTGTCCATAAGATGCCCGAACATGACTAACAACGAGGCCGAGTATGAGGCCGTAATTGTAGAATTAAGACAAGCACTCAAATACGGGGATAAACGGCTAAGACTGCGCTGCGATTCTCAACTCGTAGTCAACCAAGTCACAGGGACTTTCCAGATCAAGGAACAAAGGTTGCAAAAGTACCAGACAAAAATTTGCAAGCTACTACCCAACAGATGTCAACGCGACCAGATCTATGGGTCTATGGGACTGATGCAGTAATACCGGTCAAAATCGGGGAGCCTAGCCTAAGATACTCCCACTAAAGTGAAGCCAGTAACAATGAAAGTAGAAGGCATGAGCTCGACGAAGTCGAAGAATGAAGAGATATGTCCTACGAAAGGATGATCGCCCAAAAGCAACAAACAGAACACTATTATAACAAAAAGGCAAAGATCACAAAACTCAAATTCGGGGACTACGTGCTTAAAGCTAAAACACAAGCGAGCAAAGACCCACGAGAAGGTAAACTAGGAACAAATTGGGATGGTCCGTACGAAATCACGGTAACAATGAACAAAGGGTCATTCCAACTAGAAACAATGGAAGGAAAGCTACTACCAAACAACTAGAATATTGCACACCTCAAGTACTTCAACTTTTAAGAGATAAAGCGTCCCCAAAGTCGTACTCTTTTTCCCTCACTTGAGTTTTGTCCTAATTGGGTTTTCTCAAGGAGGTTTTTAACGAGGCGACGGAGGGGACACTTCAGGTTGAAGTGCGCACAGATGGAAACACAGGATGGCTAGTTCATTGCTCGACCTCTCAAGACTTCTCCAGGTCGACCAATGAAGGGACTAGATAGACTGGACTGGAACTGGAACACTAGCCAACACTAAACAAAATTATAACATATGTAAATTTCTCCAAGTGTATGAACAAAGCACAAATGCATGAAGTTTATTTCTATTTCTCTAAATGTACAACCAAGGAAATGTTGCCTTAAAGTTCATAACGTCGACAAAATCTGCACCTAGAGGCAAACATAACTAAGTATAGGTTATATTCGACCTCATTTGAATTAATACCTAACTGGCCCTTGGTCGTAGCTAAATATAGGTTATATTCGACCTCGTTCGAATTAACACCTAACTGGCCCTCGACTATAACTAAATATAGGTTATATTCGATCTCTTTCGAATTAACACCTAACTGGCCCTCGGCCATAACTAAGTATAGGTTATATTCGACCTTGTTCGAATTAACACCTGATCGGCCCTCTACCATAACTAAATATAGGTTATATTCGACCTCGTTTAAATTAACACCTTACCGACCCTCAGCCATAACTAAATATAGGTTATATTTGATCTCGTTCGAATTAACACCTGACCGGCCCTTGGCCATAACTAAATAGAGGTTATATTTGACCTCGTTCGATATTTGACCTCGTTCGAATTAACACCTAACTAGCCCTCGACCATAAATAAACATATGATATGTTTAACCTTGTTAGAACTAACATTTACTAGCCCTCGACCATGATCAAACTCAAATTTTGCTTCGACCTCATTCGAACTAACACCTGCTGACCCTCAGCCGTAGTTAAACTAAGGATACGTTCAACCCTATTCGAGCTAAGTGATCACGACTAAGAAAACCAAGCGATAAAATCAAAAAGTATACAAGCAAGAACCGAAGAAAAAGGAATCAGGTACAAATAACAAAATCGACATTTCATTCTTAGAATAGTTTTTACAAAGGCTCATAAAGACGCCCACAAAAACGTACAAGTTTGCGGCTAAACAAAAAGAGGGAAAAAGAAAAACTACTAGTTGCCGCCGGGCCCAGCAGTGCCATCGACTTGATCACCTGAACCATTCTCATCTGCCTCTTCACCATCACCACCGCCCCCAGGATACGCGTCCTAATACCAGGCGTCCTCTTCAATTCAGTCCACTCCCACATCTCTCTCATCGTCACCGACCTCCGGTGTAGCAGGATCATAACTACAAGCGACCCGAGCTTTACGTGCCTTAACACGAGCATCTTCGAAGACGGCTTCTAAAACGGTGCCCGCCCTCATCACATATCTAAATATATCCAGCTGGGCCTCGGCGTGAATCCACTCCTCGTACAAATCTCGAGGAACATTAGGAAAATCAGAAGTGCGGGATGAAGACATTTGAGCCAGTAGTTGGGCCTTCTCGGCCTCAAGAACGGTGACTCGATCACAAAGGCCAGAAGCCTCTTTCTCTAACTCTCCAATCCATTCATCAAGCCGCTCTTCTTTGAGCCTAGCCATCTCCAAAGCACTCTCTTGCTTGGAATAAAGAGCACGGATCATGATCTCCAAAGCCTCCGCCTTCCTCATAGCCCCGTCCGAGCCAACTCCGCCTTCTCGAGGTCCATTTCCTTCTCGGTAACCACGCCACTTAAATCATCCTCTTTGAATTGACATTCCTCAAGCTCAGCGCGTCGTGAAACCACCTGAGCTTGGAGATCGCCACACTGGGCTTCGACCCCCTGCTAACGTCAAGCTCTTCTTCTTTATTCATTAGCGTTCTCTCAAGAACGCTGCATTTTTCGATGACCCTCACCAGCTCGTCATCTTTCCCCTTCAGTTCATCTTGAAGAGCCTGGAAATTGCCACTCCCGCAGAACCCCTACAAATTTCTCGGTGCTTATCGCGGTACTCGTGGTACTTTCGCTTCAACTTCATAAAAATAGCCTTGCGCCTCTCCTCTCTTCGAGCGCTTTCAATTTCCAAAATTACGGTCTCCAATCACAAAAAGAGAAAGTCAAACACAAGAACCTCTCCGCCAACAAAGGCGAAACACTAAAACAGATCAAAAAACTGAATAAAGTAGGTAAGAAAAAGAAGCCTTAAAAAAATTTAACCTGAGAGCGAGGCCGACAAAGCTTTTACCGTCGCAAAAGGGAAGATATATACCCTCTACGACTTTCACCAATGTCGGGATGTCGGACGCCTGCTAGACATCATCTTGAAGTATTATGGTCGCCGTTTCACGGATGACGAAATCGTCCATTGTCGAATTCATAACCGGGTAACCCCATCACCAACGTCCACTGACCTTCTCTTGCGGGGCACCAAAATCCCATTGCTCGGCCGAGATTCCTCTTCCTTGTTCACCAAACGGTATAAAGGGGAAGCCGGAAGCCCCGCTGTTAATATATTTGTAGACAGAGAAGAAGCCGATGCCGAGTCAGTGGTAGTCGGGGCCGAAGATCGAACAGACCTAGCCGCAGTCGAGCAGGGAACAGAAATGGAGGAACGAGTAGTTCTAACCTCGGTTGAAGAAGTAATAGATGCCAAAGAGGAGGCAGTCTTCCTCTTGCGGAATGAAGGGGGGAGCTCTCGGCCTCCTCGAAGGTCCCCAACCTGAAGAAGAAAGAACCAAAAAAGGTTATCACCATCGACCGAAGCAAACTAAAAGAAATAAATGACTAAAAGGCCAAAGAACAAAAGAAAACGAACTAGCTCACCAATCGAGGGAGGAGCAGGCCCAAAATTCTTGAGAAAGCTCGACCGATCGCGAATTCCCATGGTGCGAGGGAGAACTCGACCAACCAAATCAAAAATATCCCTGACCAAAGGAGGGGGCGTAGTCTTGGCTGCATAAGAAGAGAACCCGAGTTCAGGATCTACGACCAAAACAAGCAAATCGAATGTTTTAACGAAGAAAGGATTAAACACTTACGAGTGTAATTCCAGGTCTCGGGAAAGTTGTTCGCGTTCGCCACTACGTCTTCGGTTCTGACATTTGCATTTGCCACCAAGTGTTTGCCACTACGCCTATGGTTCATCTTGTCGTCCATCTTCACCACCAAGCATTTGACCCCTCAATGGCGAAGATTCAACATCGTCCCCTATAGAAACTAGGGGCGAAGAGATGCATCAGATGCCGAAGCGTGACCTCGACCTCGACCCCGGCCAGTTCCGCATATTTAGTAAACATCCTAATAAGCTTGTATATATATGGAAAAAGCTGGGTCGAGAAAACGCGATAGTAACGACAGAACTCCTCCGTCAATGAGAGAAGGGGAAGAGTGTAGCCAACATAAAAAGGGGAAGCATAGAATGCAAAAAAACGTGGGACGGTAGGCTTGCACCACATTCCTCTATGTAAAAATCAGATCGACATGAGTGGGAAAGCTGAATCTAACCCTAAGCTCTGCTAGATCTGCCTATTTCATCACCGACTCAGACCTCTTGGGCTCATCTTCAGGTGCTTTCGAGAAGTTAGATCTAATTTTCTCGCCACGAGGAACGATCTCCTCAAATGTGACGAAGTTCTCATCCTCAATAGTAGCCGAAGCGCCCACAGAATGAGGAGGCATAATCACCGCCAAAGGGACTGGTCTACTTCCCTCACCAGGACCAGAAAATACGTTGGGCATAGTTCCAACAAAAGAGAGGATATTTAAGTGTAGGAGTGTTGAAAGCAACTAGGATCGCCAGAACCAGGAGAGTAGACACACAATAATGAAGTAAGGAGAAGAAGATACAGGGATTCGATATGAAGAATATGCAAAACATAAATGAATGTCCTCATCTCCCTATTTATATGAATTCAAGCATCAGATCCGAGAATTCAGGCCATCATTGGCCAGCGCTAGTATCAAAACGGCAGATACATGGGAAACGACGCAAAATATCGAGAAAATGTGCCATAATGATGTATGATGTCATAACGTCATTCTGAAGTAGAAATGATGTGACCTCAAAATTCATGGCTCACGAAAGGTCATGTCATCATCTCGTCTAAAACGTCACTGCTCGACCCGTTCGTCCAATTTTGCCAACCACGATAAACAGAATTCGCTCATCAAGGTCATCTGGGCCGGCCTTAATAAGAGGAGGGACTAACTATATAGGTCGAAATCTGTCTCAGTGCTTATGGTAAAATAACATCGAGAAAATAGTCACTCGAGATCGACCAGGAGATAGCGAGGCTCGTGGTCGAGATGCAAACGATGGTCGATATCGAGCATCGCATAAAGAGCTGTAGCAACTAGTTTATTAGAATAGAAAATTAAAGAAAATATTCCATTGGATATTCTCTGTACTTGTACTACTAGAGTTTACTGGGGGTATGTCCGAGATATATAGGAAAAGGTTAATGAACATAGGCATGTGATATTCATTGTGATAAGAGCAGACTTTGCTAAAAGATTCTCTCGCTCTTTCTATTGTAAATATACAAAAACTACCTTTTTATTATTCCACACTTTTTCCATCAGATCCGAGAATATTTCAAATCTTCTAAGATCTATTTGTCACTCATCATTGTCAGGTGGAATAATCACCTAGCTCATTGTTTATTGGGTGAACCACTTCTCCTATTTACATAAATGCTATTTATTGTTATTTATTGCTAGTTACTTCTCCATTAATATTGATATCTTTTGAAACACATATTGAATGCTATTATCGATTCTCTACTAGATCTGTCTAAACGTTAGCCGTTTTGTTAGAATCCACATCTAGAGATATTATCATTAACCAGGTTTAACCCGTTATTGTATAAATATAATCGTTTTAACCAAAAGTTGTTCTTGGTCAAACAGACCTATAGGTCAGGGATTCGAGCATGAAATCATCCACACCCCTACATCACATCCCTTTAGGGTGAGATCCTTCCCCCGACCTCAAAGGCGGAGCCATAGTGTTGGCTTCGGGTTCGGCCGAACCCAATAGTTTTGGTTCAAATTATGTATTTGTCTTAAAATTTTCATTAAATATGTACAAATTATTAATTTAGAACCTAGTAACTTAAAAAGATTAGGATCTCGAATGCATAAGCTTGAAATTCTGGATCTATCTCTGCGGGGCCTTGCGTTAACGCGTAATACTCATGCACAAGACAATCCTTTTTAGTGTTACAGATGAAATATGATGTAGCATGGGGTAGGAGGGTAGTAATATTAAAGGTGCGGGGGTGTTGTACATAATGTACGTAATGTCTAGAAAAACTAGTCATGAATTATTGTACTCTAAAATTGATAGCGAAAAGATATACTTACTCCTATTTGTGTTGGATAATATCAGCTCTAGGAAGAAGAAAATATAAATAATTTATTTAGCCTTCTGCCCTCTTTCCCTTTCTTCGCGAAAGTGCTGTTGCTTATGTCTTCATACTTTTCCTTTTTCTTATCTAAACATTAACAACCTTATCCTTTGCACTCACTTCACTTCTTACCTAGTTTTCCTCATGATACAAATAAACAAGTTTCTCATACCTGCACAAGACATCCATAATTATCTATGTATATTTCTTGTGGCCTAATCCATTAAATTGATCTCAAATAAGGAAAATAGGAAGATTATATATGTGTCAAAGTCTTCGCTTTGCACACGACGTTTTCTTTTATTTGCTTCAGCTTAGAAAAATGGGGCACAATACCGCTCTTTATTTACTTTTGGCCTTTCCGAACTTTGAATCTTTCTAACATTTATTGTCTAAAATAATGCTAAATGTTTCGTAGATACAAAATTAATATGTCTATATTTTATAAGTTTGGTAACACGTATAAGACCAATTTTAAAATGATTTAACTTTACGAAAAAACGATAATACTTGTACATTTATGTAATTTGGATTACGTGTGTTTTTCACTATCCTTTTTAAAAATTTGTTTTTGTCATTTTGGGATGAAAGTCATAGTACTCTTGTGTTGTTTCTTCATATATATTTTTAACTTCAAAAAATTATCTAGTCGTTTTTGCTCAAATAATGACATTGACCAATGACAATTGACAACAGCAACAATAAATAAAGTGTAATTTTATAAGTGGGGTTCGGGGAGGGGAGTATGTACATAGACCTTACCCCTGCCTTCTGAGAAGGCAGAGAGACTGTTTTCGATAGACCCCCGGCTCAAGTAAAGGTGAAAAAAAGAAGCAGCAGTAACAATAACAAGATAATAAGAAAACTGAAGCAAAAGAAATAATATGTGGTAATAAAAAACAAAGAATAAAAAAATACAAGACTAACAGTAATACTACTTTTATGGAAAAGAAAAATGCTCGACTAGTACCTGTTGAATTTGACAAGATTAATGTGAACTAGTGTGAATATTTGAAGCCTCCTTTTAGGAAGAAATTGGTAGATGCATTTTTCATGCATTTACATTGCATGTTCACACTTAATATGATGTCATACGTGACACTATTAAGGCCATTTCCCTTCTATAAATAGCAAGGGTTTTGTTCATTTGAAAACATCTCTCACTTGCCTTCTTATCTCCTAAGGCGTTTGAATCGTCTTTCTCTCTTGTAGTATTTCATTTGTATTTTTGGAGTGAAATAAATTTGAGTTGATTGTGTCCGAAGACTAGGCAAAAATTAAATTTTACCGAACCTCGTTAATTTCTGGTATTCCGTTTATTATTGTCTCATTTACTATTTATTAACTACCTTTAGATATAATAGTTGTGATTTAATCACTCTCTATATATTCGGCTTCCGCAACAATTAGTATCAGAGCCAAGGTTCTATCTTAGTATGCTATGTGGTTGTAGCATAGTCTGAACTTCCACATCATAAAAGAATTAATTTGGTATTCTGTACTGTCAGCAAATAAATAGTATCTGTAGCAAAATGGGAGATAATAAAAATGAAGAGTCCACATCGGGTATCAGTAATACGTCGTTGGCATCTTCGCTTATGACAAGAATTATGTCAAATACGAAATTTGCAGTTGAAATTTTTGACGAGTCAGGACATTTCGGGATGTGGCAAGCTGAGGTTCTAGATGTCCTTTTTCAACAAGGGCTAGATATTGCCATATAAGAAAATAAACCAGACAATATCGAAGAAGGAGATTGGAAGATTATAAACCGCGGTACTTGTGGTACCATTCGATCTTACCTCGCAAGAGAACAGAAGTATCCATACACAAAAGAAACTTCTGCAAGTAAATTGTGGAATGCATTGGATGATAAATTCATGAAGAAAAACAGTCAAAATAAACTTTACATGAAAAAAGACAGTTGTGCTTCACATATGTTCCTGGTACTACAATGAATGATCACATCACCAGCTTTAATGAGTTGGCGACAGATTTGCAGAATATGGACGTGACCTTTAGTGATGGAGATATGGCCTTAATGTTATTAAGTTCACTTCCCGATGAGTGCGAGCACCTCGAAACAACTCTATTTTATGGGAATGATGATGTATCTCTCAAAGAAGTTTGTTCTACCTTATACAGCTTTGAACAAAGAAAGAGAGAAAAGCAAAAGAATAGAGAAGGAGAAGCACTGGTTGTGAGAGGTCGTTCTCAAAATCATATGAGAACGAAGAAAGGAAGATCCAAGTCAAGATCCAGACCTAGCAAAGATGAATGCGCCTTTTGCCGAGAAAAGGACACTGGAAGAAAGACTGTCCAAAGTTGAAAAACAAGGTCAAACCTAACAATGGGAAGGCTATCATAGATTCAAATGTAGCTAATTGTGACGACTCTGATTTCTCACTAGTTACAACTAAGCCATTCAAACCATCTGACATATGGCTGATGGATTCAGCTTGTAGCTATCATATGTGTCCCAACAGGGACTGGTTTATTAATTTTCAAGAAGGAGAATGTGGATTTATTCACACCGCGAATAACAATCCTCTTACCGCATATGGTATTGGTTCAATCCGATTAAGGAACCATAATGGATTGATCAGAACATTAACAGATATTCGATACGTACCGGAATTGAAGAAAAATCTCATTTCTGTAGGAGCCCTAGAGTCAAAGGGGCTCAAAGTCGTTGCAGAAAATGGGATAATGAGAATATGCTCTGGTGCACTAGTAGTAATAAAGGGAATTCGGCGAAATAATAACATGTACCACTATCAAGGTAGTACAGTTATTGGGACAGTAATAGTGACATCCAGTGATGACAAAGAGGCAAAAGCAACCAAACTATGGCACATGCGCTTGGGACATGCTGGAGGAAAATCCTTGAAGATTTTATCAGATCAAGGATTGTTAAAAGGAGTAAAGACTTGCAATTTGGAGTTTTGTGAGCACTGTGTCAAGGGAAAACAGACAAGGGTTAAATTTGGAATAACTATCCATAATACTAAAAGTATTTTGGATTATGTTCACTCTGATGTTTGGGGTGCTTCCAAAACACCTTCATTAGGTGGGAAACACTATTTTGTAACCTTTATTGATGACTTTTCCCGGAGAGTGTAGGTGTATATTATGAAAATCAAAGATGAGGTGCTGGGAATTTTTCTCAAATGGAAGGCGATGATAGAGACTCAAACAGGCAGAAAGATAAAGTGTCTTCGCACAAATAACAGTGGAGAATACAAAAATGATCTTTACAATAAGATTTGTGAAGATGATGGCATTTTGAGACATTTCACCGTCAAAAATACACCACAACAGAATGGAGTGGCAGAACGCATGACCCGAACTTTGCTGGAGAAGGTTCGGTGTATGTTGTCCAATGCTGGCTTGGGCAAGAATTTTAGGCTGAGGCAATAACATATGCATTCCACCTCATTAATCGTCTACCATCTGCCGCTATTGGAGGCAAGACACCATTTGAAAAATGGTATGGAAAACCTGCTGAAGATGGTTCAATTGCATACTATCATGTGAAAGAGTCAAAATTGGATCTGAAGGCAAAGAAAGCTATATTTATGGGGATTACTTCTGGAGTCAAAGGATACCAATTATGGTGTCCAAAGACAAGAAAAATTATATTCAGCAGAGATGTTACCTTTGATGAATCTGTCATAACAGATAAGGTGACAGTTGAAGATGTCAAACAAACTGATGGTGCTTCAAAACAGGTGGAGTTTGAGGAAAAATTAATTTTTCCAACACAGGGAGAAAATGAGGAAACAATAGAAGATTTTTCCCTGGAAGAAGAGTCAGTGGAAGGGGAGATTCCAAATCAGGAACCCCAACAACAACTTAAATCAATAACAACCAGCAAGACAAAAAGAACAATAAAGAAACTTGTTCGTCTCATAGAGATGGTGGCTTGTGCAGCCTCAATTATAGCTGATGGTGTTCCTACCACTTATAAAGATGTAGTCCAAAGTTCAGAAGAAGATAAGTGAAGGATTGCCATGAATGAAGAAATGCAGTCCCTTCATCAGAATTGCACATGGAAATTGGCCAATCTCCCGAAGGGCAAGAAAGCAATTCGGTGCAAATGGGTATTTGCAAAGAAAGAAGGATTTTCTAACCAAGAAGATATTCGCTACAAAGTAAGATTGGTGGCCAAAGGGTACACTCAAAAGGAGGAAATTGATTAAAATGAGGTATTTTCTCCAGTCGTGAAACAATCCCCTATTAGAGTTTTGTTGGCTTTGGTAGCACAGTTGAATTTGGAACTAGTTCAGTTAGATGTAAAAACTGTATTTTTACATGGAGATTTAGAAGAGGAAATCTATATGACTCAGCCAGAAGGATTCAAAGTTGCTGAAAAGGAAAATATGATGTGCAAACTTGAAAAATCGTTGTACGGATTGAAACAATCTTCTAGTTAATGGTACAAATAATTTGACAAGTTTATGTTGCGGTAGAAGTACAGAAGAAGCAAATACGATCATTGTGCGTATTTGCGCAAGCTTGAAGACAGATCTTTCATATATCTTCTCCTATATGTTGATGATATGTTGATATCTTCCAAAAGTCAAGAGAAAATTGAGAAGTTGAAGATTCAACTAAGAAAGGAGTTTGAGATAAAGGATTTAGGCGAGGCGAAGAAAATTCTTGACATGGAGATAAAAAGAGATAGACATTCAAAGAAACTTTATCTATCTCAGAAAGAATACTTGAAGAGAGTAATAGATCGATTTGGCATGAATGAGAACACGAAGTCGGTTAGCACTCCTCTTGCTCCTCACTTTAAGCTTAGTGTTGCTATGTCGCCGAAGAATGAAGCTGAACGAGAGTATATGTCAAGAGTTCCATATGCGAATGCCGTTGGTAGCTTGATGTATGCAATAGTTTGCACAAGACCTGATATTTCACATGCTATCAGAGTTGTAAGCAGGTATATGCATGATCCAGGAAAGGAGCATTGGCAAGCTGTGAAATAGATTCTACGATATATTTGTAATACTGTAGATGTTGGATTGATTTTTGAGCAGGAAGATAGTCAGTATCTGGTTGGATATTGTGACTCGGATTATGCGGGTGATTTGGACAAGCGTAGATCAACTACTGGTTATGTTTCACTTTTGCAAATGCACCAGTTAGTTGGAAGTCTACTTTGCAGTCAACGGTTGCTTTGTCTACTACTGAGGCAGAGTACATGGCAATTACGGAGGCTGTAAATGAGGCAATTTGGCTTCAAGGGTTGCTTAGAGATCTTGGTATTGGTCAAGAAAGCATCACACTATTTTGTGATAGTCAGAGTGCTATCCAATTAGCAAAGAACCAAGTTTATCATGCAAGGACGAAGCACATTGGTGTTCGATATCACTTTGTACGAGATATTATAGAAGAAGGTAGAGTCATGGTGCAGAAAATTTGGACTACAGACAACCCTGCCGATATGCTAACAAAAGTAGTGAATGCGATCAAGTTTCAACATTGTTTGAACTAGAGCAACATTGTTGAACTTTGAAGATTGAAGTTGAAGACACAATCAAAATTTATCAGTAAGAGAAAATTGAAAAAGGGGAATCTTGCCAAGGTGGAGATTTGTTGAATTTGACAAGTTTAATGTGAACTAGTGTGAATATTTGAAACCTCCTTTTAGGAAGAAATTAGTAGATGCATTTACATTGCATGTTCACACTTAATATGATGTCATGCATGACATTATTAAGGCCATTTCCCTTCTATAAATAGCAAGGGTTTTGTTCATTTGAAAACATCTCTCACTTGCCTTCTTATCTCCTAAGGCATTTGAATCTTCTTTCTCTCTTGTAGTATTTTACTTGTATTTTTGGAGTGAAATAAATTTGAGTCGATTGTGTCCGAGGACTAGGCAAAAATTAAATTTTGCCGAACCTCGTTAATTTCTGGTGTTCTTTTTATTGTTGTCTCATTTACTATTTATTAGCTACCTTTAGATATAGTAGTTGTGATTTAATCACTCTCTATATATTCGTCTTCTGCAACAATACCTACTAACCTTCTATTCTAATTCTCGATCTCTACACCCTCCTATCGAGAGTCATGTCCTCGGTAAGCTGAAGCAACACCATGCCATGCTTAATTACCTCTCCCTAATGCTTATTTGGCCTACCTCTGCCTCTCCTCAAACCTACCAAGGCCGACCTCTCACACCTTTTTACTGTGAGATCTGTGTCTCTCCTCTTCACATGCGTGAATCATCTTAAGCCTCGCTTTCCATATCTTGTCCTCCACGAAGGCCACTCCCATTTTGTCTCGAATAACTTCATTCATAATCTTATCTATCGTGGTAAACCCACACATCCATCTCAATATTCTCATTTATACTACTCTTATCTTTGGACATGGGAACAATGACCATTGACAATAAGCAAAAAATGTCAATTAAATTAGCTTAAGGAGTTAAAAAATTCAATTGACTTAGGACCCGTTTGGACATAGATTTCCAAATATTTTTTGAAAAAGCTGATTTGAGTGAAATTTGATTTGAAATTGAAAATGTGTTTGGACATAAGTTTTTGGACAAGTTTTGATATGTTAAAAAGTCCATTTTCCCCCTTTTCAGATAAAAAGTCCCAAATGGTCATAAATTTGCACAAAAAGAGGTCTTAAGCTATATTTGGGATTTGAATTTTTTGTTTTCAAAATCTCCAAAAAAACTAGATTAATTCTATAAACAAACACATATTTAAAAAAAAATTGAAAAAGAAATTACAAAACTTATGGCCAAACACCTGCTTAGTTTGTAGTTATCTTCCTAATTTAGTAATTTAAATAATTAATTGCTTAAATTTAGATAATTATTTCCTTCTCAAGACACTCGGCTATAGTTGCGGGATATGCTATTAGTGTCTCTATGTTCCAAAAAATAAAATACAATCATTCAGATAATATAAAATCATTTGTGGTTGCCTTGTATAGATTCCATTAATAAATAACAATAATTGCTTTAACAATTCTTTTCTTTAAAAATATAATATTGGGTTATCCTCTTGCATTTTGGCTTTTCATAATCATCAGCACTATAAATAAGGAACAAGAAAAGGCAGAGAAGTACCATTGAATTATTACAAAAATGTGCTCCAATACCATGGATCTTGGAATTTTTTATAATAGCGTCAGCTTTCACTTTTGTTATTCTACTTGTAATTTCAGTTACTTCCATTCATCTGTGTCAGCTCCTTTTGTCTTTTGAGAGTTCAGTTTCACTACCCAAAATGGACAAATACAACTCATTCTTTTTTCTGATTTAATTCTTTTGAAGAAATTGATCAACTCTTTCAGCTCTCCTCTTAGTTTTCTTGGCTATTTCTATAATTCTATGATGGTCAGCAGTGCTATGAAAGTATCATCTTCAGTAGCTATGGTTTCTTTAGATATTTGCAGCAGGTAACTTTTTTACCTTTAAATTCAAGAATTGTATTTGGGTTTTGTTGATTTTTTTGTTTTTGTTTTGATTTATCAAGAAAAATGCTACTCCCTCCGTCCCAATTTGTGTGTGATAATGTAACTGAACACAAAATTAAAAAAAAAATTGAAACTTACGGAGTAAAATATTTCATAGATATTTTGTGGGTATTTATTAAGCATAAAATGGGATGAAGTTATATTATTTCTGAATATAGAAATGTATTATTCTTTTCGGACAGACTAATATACGGAAGAAAAAAGAAAAAAAAAGGCAGCTATGCCCGGGTTCCGGGGTCCGGGGACGGGCCGGACCACAATAATCTATTATTTCCCTGTATTTCTGCAAGAGGTTATTTTCATGGCTCGAATCCGTAGTATCACATAAATTGGAAGGAGTAGTTTTCATTTACTTCTTTTCCTTATTGCTTTCATTAGAAGGGTGTTTGATGGGCTGTAATTTTTATTCTACTTTGTGTTATGTAAAGTTATTTGTGGATTGGAGAAGCATTTGTGCTAGTACTAGGCAAAAATTCCCAAACCCTTTATTCTCTACGATCATCAGGTGTAGTTTTGATGGTCGTGTTGGATGTTGGATTGGGAATGAGAAAGGAAAATGGAACAAATTGGCTGCTCCAAGAAGTACAAAGGCAGCTAACATAAAGAAGTTGAGGATTTCACCCTTGGCTTCCTCTGCTCTAGCCGAAACCCAAGGGTCGTCTAAAGCCAAATTCTATAAGGAGGTTGGGACTACATTAGTTTCTTGTGATATGCTACTTTATAAATCTATTCTCGTTGTTAAAATGGTAATTTGATACATTGAGTACATCTGAATCCAGTCATTTTCTTTTGTTTAATCTGTTCATGCCATTAAAATATACTCTTCCTCCGTTTCATTTTATGTGGCGGTGTTTGACTAGGCATGGAGTTTAATAAAGAAATGAAAACTTTTATAACTTGTACATTTAACATGCCATGACATTTATGTGGCTAAAAGATCATCTCATTTGATGTTAAATTGTTTCCGAATGTAGAAAAGTATTGTTCTTTTTGGAAGAGACAAAAAAAAGAAACAATGCTGCATAAAATGTAACAGATGGAGTTTATGAATGAGCCTATCGTTGCTGTCTATTGGAGTATCGTGCTATAAATTTAGAGAATTGACTGAAGTTTCATGATTTGGCAGGTACTAAAAGATGCCAGGGAAAAGTTTACACAGGAGATATCATTTCAGTCTAAGGATAAAGATATTTCCCTTGCAAAGGTAGTTATTCGTCTTGTCAAGCTCTTTTTGTTCAGTGCAGTTGATTCATTGATTTTGATAGTAAACAATTTCTTGGTTTCAAGAAACAGAAATGAATAGAGTTCACTTTGCAGTTCTTTATTTGCAATATTCTGCTTATAAATAGTTTCCAACTTTTGTGTGTGGATGGCGAGAAGCCGAGAATCATCATAAGAGATAAATCATCTTTTTGCAAGCAAATTGCTTCTTTCATTTGATTTTTACTTGTATTATCTGCATTCTTAATTTGTCTGTCTGTCGTTTGTTTTTATCCTGGGTAGGCTTTGCTCTATGTTGCTTCTGAAGACGAGGCATTTATGGCTTTCAACCGAGAAATCGACGCTTATTCACTCCAAAATGAAAGGAGATCTGCTTCGTTGCCGTCTGAGACACCGGACTGGAAATGCGTGGAAGCCATGTCTCTGGCTGGAAAGAATATGAGCGAGTGGATGGCCGAGTTGGATTCAATTGCAAGGGAAGTTGAGGCAGAGCTAGTTCCGAGAGATATAGGATGCGATTTGGCTGAAGTTTTGGATGCAGTGAACGTAGTTCTTTTTAAGTCGAGGGGTTTCAAAAGGTCTTCTGTGATAGTGGATTCGAAATGTTCATACCTGCATTCAGTATTAAGCTCTGGATATTGCAGTGGTATATCTTAAATTTTCCTTGACAATACCATCATTAATCTGTATAATTCGTAAGCCTGAAAGTTCACAGTTCTTCTCGAGTTCTTGATGTTTATTATTGACGCAATCTGACATGCTTCTTTACTTCTGTACAGCAATTTTACTTAGTGTCATTTACATCGAAGTTTGTCGAAGACTTAATCTGACCATTGTGGGATCTCGAATTGGGGAAGATTTCTTGATATGGCCTCAAACTGGAAACCCTGAGGTATGTTGATCTGAACAAATGGATGTTGTCGATCTTTTCTTTGGCATGTCCGTTCACTACTTTTTATACATTGATGATCTTGAGTCTCATTGAGTTGATATATCTACATTTTGAAACTGCTATAGGAGCTATTCAAGGTTACTTCTGGTCACAGCTTGTTTGGTATTGTCAACGGAAAGTGTGTCAATGACCCTAGATCAAAGGCCTCAGACATCGATAGCGATTCACTGTCAGGGCTTGAGATTGCAACAAACCGAGATATTATCGGAATTGCTTTGGCAAATCTCGTGGTGAGTTTTATTCTTCTAAAAGGTAGAGTCTGTTGGACCTTTTAATATTCATAAATCTCATGGTATTATTTATGAGTATTAATGTCGTCATTGATAACTTTGGCAAAATAATTGATCGATAATCAAATTTATTTTTCAGAGGCTTCACTGGAAACGCGCGTCAAGAGCAAATCATGGTTTGATGCTGACTTCTCCACTTAGGTCTGTGGATAACTCTGATGAGAAGTTTAAGAAGGCGGATGCTTCAAGTGTACCTTTGCTGCGGCCTCAAGATTTGAGGTAAAAATCATATGCTCTATTTTGTCTTTGTTACTAGCACCGGTTGTTTTTCCTGATTAAGCAGGCCGACTTTGTATTCCTACAGGTTCATGATGCTAATTTGCAACCTTGGCATGAGAAAGGGAGAATTGTGAATTTTTGGCGACATTATTATATCAACTGTCTAATTCTAACTTACTACAGAAAACAACCACTCGATCTACTATTGCTGCAATATATGCATGGTTTTAATTCCTTCATCTGGTTTTTTAGTTCGTCAAGCATAGTAGGTTCCCGGAATCTATAGCTCCATTTTGGTTTGAGAAAGTCCGTTCCATATCTAAACTACAGTGGTCTAGCTGATAATGTCTAACTTGCACTACTCCTTAGATATGTTATATTAAGAATGAAATTTTCATGTCCATTTACACATCGTGGTATTGTCCGAGTTGGTTATCAATCGAACAGGGGATTCTTGGCATATGAGTATCATCATTTCTGGTGCATTAAGTTTTATCCGAAGTGCAGAAACATGCAAGAGAACAGCACTAATAGATTCATTTATTATTGAACTGTTCTCAGGTGGCTATATTATATAGCTTATATAAGACCCTTTAATTATCTTTTATACAATCTCAGGTGTTCTTTTTACTAGTTTGGTGCAGCTAAGAAACGTCTTTTTCCTAATTATCATGACGAATGTTCTGACCTTAGCTCTAGGGGATTAGTTTGTGTTGTAGTATCTATCTCACGTGTAATGACATTATATCTGGGATGGTACCAACTTTCTAGGCTGGCTATTATGGCTTCACAGAGATTGCTGATTCTGCAGCCGCACAATTGGGCTACAAGGAGAGACCACGGCATGATGTTGTACTATAGCAGGTAAATAACGACACTCAATTTAATATGTTTCTATTCTTTTCCTCATTTTCTGATACTTTTCATAGTACTAATAACAAGTGACATATGAACAAATATCAGGGAATACGAGGAGGCGGTCCAAGAGCTTAGCATTTGCATGGCCTTTGCCCCAGAAGAAGAGGCTGAAGTTCTAGAGGCATTTGTTGAGAAATTACACTTATTGCGAGTTGAATCGTCGTGGAAGTCTCTGGGACGTAAAGGTTGGTTAACAGTTACTTGACTCTTGTTTGTACAAAAGCTGAGCTCTTTCTCACTTGTTGAGCCAATTACAGAACTTAGTATAAGAATACAAACTATAGAATTATATAGCTGTAACCTCTTTTTTGACTTCTGTAAATATTTCATTGAGCTAAAGCTTCATTTACTGAGCTTCAATTACGAGATGAATGATATAACTTGAACATCTCCTGGCAATGATATACTAATTCTCATAGTAAGATACTGTTGGATGGGAAGTTTCCTTCTATAGCCCACTGGTGCTCATTTGTTTGTCATGCCAAAGGGATGCTATAATTTTTTGGGCTTTTAGCACATTTGACAGGTCGAAGGCGAGCCTTGGAGCAACGGTAAAGTTGTTTCGGAATGACCTATAAAACATAATAGGTCACGGTGCGAGTCATGGAAGCAGCCACTAATGCTTGCATTAGGATAGATTGTCTACATTACACCCTTTGGGTGGTCCTTACTCGGACCCTGTGTGAATGCGGGATGCTTTGTGTACTGAGCTGCCCTTTTTAACCGATCGGCCACAAATAATTATTGTTGTAACCCAAATATATAAAACATATACACTAATTAATAATATATATTATATACATTAATATACAAAAAATATACATGTGCCGACTATTATTTTGGGAGGCGGTTATACGGCGTAAACATTACTAATTTTTTTAGCTATTTAACTTTTTAATGCTGCTTGTATGGGCTTATGGCTGATTGGAGGATATAGAAAGAAAATGTAGACCATAATTTGCTGCTTAAGTAAGCTGGTAAGCTAATTGTAGCTTTGCTTTTCTAAGCTATAAGTTGATAAGCTTCTTAATTAAGCTCTACCAAGAATCAAAGATTAGAATAATCTAATACTAAGAAATTAGCAGATAAATTAAATATGATATAGATACCATTATTGTCATAATTCTCTCATAAGTTATTATATCAGTCATTCTCCTTAAGAACTGTTATTCTCTAGAAAGAAGGCACAGGTATTTCAGATTGTGCTTGAACTAATGGGTTAGGTACTGGGTAGATAACTTTATAGATGTGGACATGAAAGCTGTTTACCTAATTGGTTTATTTATTGCCATTATTAGCTGGAGTTTGTAGATAAGATTGACAAGCCTGCAGCTCCCCTCGACCCCCTCCCCCCACCCCCACCCCCACCCCCTTGACCCTTACAACGTCTGCACAACAACATATCAATGTTATTCCACAAGTAGGGTCTCGGGAGGGTAATGATACTAAATTCTTGTCCCTATCTTGTGAATATAGAGATAATATTTATGATAAACTCTCGGTTCAAGAAAAGCATTCCCAGCACGTCTGGCCCCGAAAATAATTAGGCGCGGGGTTAATGAACTAATTGCAAACTGTGGAGATCAAGGTTCAAATTTTGACAAGAGACAAAAAATTTGGCGATTCTTTTCATCTGCCTAAACTTTACTGATGGAAGGAAACATGTGAAACAGTCGAAGTGTGAAAATGAACACCATCGTTATTAAAAAGAAGAAAAAGACAAACAATTGGTTGCTTTCTTCTGAGGGTTGAGAGACAATTTCTTGCAATGGTGGAATGTGATATAATTTGACAATGGAAGGGAAGGGATTAAAATTTGTAAAGTTCATTATTTTCTGTCAATTTTTGAAATGATGTGAAAATCAAGTGCAAGGAGTGTCATAACTGTTAATTAAACCACCAATGTATCAATCAGAATTCAATTTCAAATTAGTTGGGAATTCCTATATTTATATTCTCTATATATTTTGCTATGAGAATCCATCATATTTAGGCAATTATCCTGGTTAATCGTCAGTATATCGCAACCTTCCTCTTTTATCCGGTTGTGGAGCTGATTATGCTTCTCAACTACGAAAAAGTTCAAAGAGGAGTCCGAAATCTCCCAAAGAACGGAATCAAAAGTCTTTACGCATTCACTTACTATTCTCTCTTAAATAAATAAAGCTCGTCTTGAATATGCACTAAGTGTAGATGTAGCATAACAAATTAGGCACTTGACCTGTAATCTAGTGTTATGTTTCGTCTCTATGCATAAAATTAGGTTTTGATTGTTGGACTAGTTAGTTCAGTGACCTAACCTATATATCCAGAGATATAAAGTTAGTGTGGACCAACTTAATTTAGTTGTTAAAATTTCTGCCGTCAAATACCGAATAACTATATCTATCAACACTTAATAAATAGGAAGAATTTTAACCTCCCATAATTTGAACATGACAGCTCATAACCGAGTTCATTGAACCTTGGGTGCACCATTTGCTCCAACTCTAAGAAGCGAGAGTAGGCAACCACATTCATACCTAACATTAAATATCTCCAAATTTTCGACTTTCCTCATCACAAGTCACAACTAACAATGTAAAACAAATAATACTTTCATATGGTTTAGAAACTTAGTTTAGGTAAATATATATACATACACATTAACTATGAGTAGGGGTGGCAAACAGGCGGGTCGGGTCCGACGTGGGACGGTCGAAAGCGGGTAACAAAAAAACGGATAAATTATCCGACCAAACTCATATTTAATACGGATAAAAAATGGGTTAACCGGCGGATAATATGGGTAACCATATTATCCATGACTTTTTGAATATAATCACTTTTGAGAGAATTTTTTAGTCTCCCAAACTTGAGGAACCCCCAGTTTGAGGTTTTACATATGTAAAAGTTAAACCCATTAGTTATCCATTGGTTATCCATTTTCTAAATGGATAATATGGTTCTTATTCGTATTTGACCCATTTTTTAAAAAGTTCATTATCCAAACTATTTTTGTAGCGGATAATATGGGTGGTTAAATATTTTTTTTTTAACCATTTTGCCACCACTAGGGGTGTACATGCACCGGGTTGGTTCGGTTTAAATCAACTATATCGGTTTGGATTGGTTTGGTTTTGTCGGATTTTTCGGATTTTTTGTTACTTAAATATTATTTTAATCTTACTTTGTTAAATTTTTTATAAGTAAATATATGTTTAGTAAAAATATAAAAAATTGACAAACATATTATCTATTAAAATATTTTTATCGGAGAATTTTCTTAGTAACACATAATATTTATTTTTTTAGTCGCCTGATAATAATGTTTTGTTGTGTACACTTTCAAGGTTAACCAAATTTAGTAATTAAACATAAAAATCAATATGATACCTAAATAATAATAATCACTTCACATTCAAAAAAGATATAAGAATTTAATAGATCTTAACATATGATATGAATATGGAATAACAAAGAGATTGACGCATTTCAGTAACACTTGACGAGAAAGTGATCATACAACCCATTATTTAAGGTTAATAAATATGGAGAACTTCATATACTATTAAATATTATATCCCGCAAGAAAATCCCAAATATTTCTAGACAAATTTTAAAGAAACTTCTATATAAAATCTTAAAAGTATATAAAAAATTATATATTTATATGTCGGTTTGGTTCGAATTTTTTTACTCAATACCAAACCAAATCAAACCAAACCTAGTCGAATTTTTTAATCGGTTTGATTTAACTTTTCGGTATCGTGCAATTTTTCGATTCGGTTTGTACACCCCTAGCCACCACTAACTATGAGTTATTAACAAGAAAAAAATTGATAGGTCCTTATTTAATCAAGCTCTGTTAGGAAATCTTTAGGTACCAAGTTAAATGGTCATAGGATAATTGAACTAAGAGGAAGCCACCTTCAATTTGATTAGTGTATGGGATAAAATTGATTCATAATAAATGGTCGAATGATAGCATGACACGTGGAACTAAAGACAAACAAAAGGCAAGTTAAGTAATAATCAGTATCGGACACGGCAACTGTGATTGAAGTCGGGAAAATTTCGAAGGAAGCATAGTCAATGAGAGCAGATTGAGTATTTGCCATCGGATAGCATTCAACGAGGAAATATTCTCTCGTATTAAATGAGCGACCGTTGCAGGGAATATTGTATTCATAGCCTGCCGTTAAGTATTCATCAATGCCCCTTTATTATCATTTAAGTAGGGTTTGATCCTAGGATCTTGTTTCCCTATGCATAACTATAAATAGAAGGCTCAGCAGCCATTGTAACACAAGAAATTCTTGGCAAAACATACGCTATATTTCACTTTCGCTCTCAATCAAACAACTTTATTTGATCTTGTACATTGCTTTCATTTCTATCCTCGGGGACATTGTGCTAGGAGCCAGGCTTGTCATCTTCTTCAATTTCAATTGCTAAGTCTTATTTTTAATCTTATTCCTTTATCATTTTTATAGATCAAATCAGTTCGCTTGTCTATAAACCACATAACAAATTTAACTGTTTTGTTTTACGGGTAAACAATTAGTCCTTTTGATTCTTTCTTTTCAATACTTTTTATTTCTACTCGATCAAATATAGCTTAATCAAAAATTCAAAATAAAATAGGAAACTGAAATTAGTAAAGGGTGAAAATTTGCTCGTGACGAGTGTTTATACCAATTTATACTAATTTACTATGGTTAATTAATTTTATTAAGTGAAAATAGGTATTACAATTAATCATAATTATGTGATGACCCAAAAGGTCATCTTATATTTTAGAACTCGAATCTACGCTCTTAAGCCGTAAAAATCTTATTTTTACCCTTCTCGATTTGCGTGCGCAGTCCGGGCGAGTTTCCAGAAAGCTTTTATGTTGAAAATTGATGAAAATAAGAATTTATGCCTTAAAAGTTGATTTTAGTTGATCTCGAGCAATATTTTTGGTAAATGGGCCCGGATCCATATTTTGACGGTCCCGGTAGGTCCGTATCGAATTATGGGACTTGGGCGTATGCCCAAAATTGAATTCGGAGGTCCCTAGCTTGAGTTATGAATTTTTGATGAAAATTAAAAGTCTGAAAATTATTTGTTTTTTAGAATTGATTGATATTTGGCATTGTTAGTATCGGGTCTGTATTTTGATTTCGAAGCCCGGTACAAGTTTATTATGATATTTAAGACTTGTCTGTGAAATTTGGTGAGAAACAAAGTTTATTTGACGTGATTCGGACGTCCAGTTGAGAAGATATGAATTTTTAAGTATTATTGAAAATTTCATTTGATTTGGTGCTAAATTTGTAGTTCTAGATATTATTTTGGCGACATGATCACGCGAACAAGTTCGTATGATGTTTTTAGACTTGTGTGCATGTTTGGTTTGGAGCCCTGAGGGCTCGGGTGAGTTTCGGATAGGTCAGGGGATGTTTTGAACTTAGAAAATTTTGCTAGTATAACTGAACCTGTTGCAGGCCTCTAATCTCGCAATTGCGAGATCAGGCATCGCAAATGCGAACATAACAGGGTCCGCAATTGCGAGGCTTTCATTGCAATTGCGATCAGAAGCTTGGGCCAGCAGTTCTGCATTTGCGAGGTTACCTTCGCAATTGTGAAGGGAGTCTGGGAAGGGCAGGTTCGCAAATGCGAACATATACTCGCATTTGCGAGGATTCAGTGGTCGCAAATGCGACACTTTTCTCGCATTTGCGAAGGCAGCGGGATTGTGAAGGGCATCGCAATTGCGATTGTTCCATCGTATTTGCGAAGCTCGGGTCACAATTGCGACACCTGCACCTGAGTAAAAGGGGCTTAGACGGGATTATTCATTCATTGTTCATATTTTCAAAACCCTAAACCTTAAGAGGCGATTTTCCAAAGACCAAATCTTTCCCAAATCATAGGTAAGTGATTCCTAACTCTTTTCTTTCAATCTATTACATCTTATAACAAGATTTCAACCTAGAATCTAGAATTTTTATGGTGAAATTATGATTTTTGGGTAGAACTTAGGAATTTCGAAATTTGAGGATTTAGACCCCAATTTAAGGTTGGATTCCAAAACTAATTTCATATTCGGGCTCGGGGGTGAATGGGTAAAAGGATTTTTGGTCCGAACCTCCGGTTTTGACCAAGCGGGCTCGGGGTCGATTTTTTGACTTTTTGGAGGGAAAATTTAACTTACGCAATATAATTGATTCCTTTAGAAATATTTGATATTATTGAGTCATTTTTGAATAGATACGAGTGGTGTGGAGGTGAATTCGAAAGGAAAAGTTGTGATTTAGAATTAAGTGGCCTTCGGAGCGAGGTAAGTGTTGTGTCTAACCCTGACTCGAGGGAATTAGGAACCTTAGATCACTTGCTAAATGAAATTCATGTGAGCGGCGTATATGTGAGGTAACGAGTACTTATGCGTCGCCAATTTACGTGTTTTTCATGTTTCTCTATTTTTTATTATATTGTCTCATTCCTATGCCAAATTGCTACGTGTTATACTACTGTTGTTCAATTTGTCATTCTTATCATATTTTACGGATTTTCTGGTGATAATTGAGTTTTTATTTCAAAGTTGAGATTGATATTATGGAACCAAATGTTGAAGTGAGGCTCGTACTTGTTATTCTATCTCCCTGTTGTTATTTATGCATTGCATTATGGTAAGGGAGAGTGTTAATGCACGAAGGGTAATGTCGTGCCATATTGTGAGTGTTAATGCATGAAGGGTGGTGTCGTGCAATATTGAGAGTGTTAATGCACGAAGGGTAATGTCGTACCATATTGTGAGTATTAATGCACGAAGGGTGATGCCGTGCCATATTGTGAGTGTTAATGCACGAAGGGTGATGTCGTGCCATGATATGAGAGTTAATGCACGAAGGATGATGCCGTAAATTTTTCCTTACTGTATTCACTATTCCTATTGATTCATGGTAAATTGACTGCTCCGGTGATCATTCTGTTGTAGTTCTTTATCTTGTATTCCCCTTAGTATGTTTCCCATCCCGACATTTCTTGTTTAGTTCTTCATTTCTGTTATTTGCATATACACGGTTAAATTGTACATGTTGATTTGTAGGTGCTTTGCCTTAGCCTCATCACTACTTCGTCGAGGTTAGGCTCGACAATTACCAGTGCATGGAGTCAGTTATACTGAGACTGCACTCTGCACTTTCTGTGTAGATTTTGATACCGATTCGGGTTGATCGAGAGTTTGCTATTGGTTCATTGTCCGCAGACTCAAGGTAGATCTGTCGGCGTTCACAGACCTTGAAGTCCCCGTCTATCTTTTCTATTCTACTGTTCCTTTCATTTAGACAGTTGTATTTCTTTCAGACTTTTACTTGTAGTAAATTCTAAAATGCTCGTGAATTGTGATTCCAGATCCGGGTGGTAGTACTTAATACAGTTTTATGATATTCCGCACTTATTATATTTCATCTTAGTTAATTATTGTTAATTTTTGAATGGAAATAAGGAATTGGTTAATGATTCTCTAACATTGGCTTGCCTAGCAAGTGAAATATTAGGCGTCATCATGGTCTCGTCGTTGGGAAATTTTGGGTCGTGACAGTTGATATCAGAGCACTAGGTTGCCTAGGTCTCACGATTCACGAGCAAGCTTAGTAGAGTCTGGAGGATCGGTACGGAGACGTCTGTGCTTATCTTTCAGAGGCTATGAAGTTTAGGAACAAGTTTCACTTCTATTCTTCTCCGTCGTATGATTTTGCTTTCTCAATACTGATTGAACTCTTCTACTCATATTCTCTTGCAGATGGCGAGAACACATACCGCTTCCTCAACTGAGCAGCAGCCAGAGGCTCCAGTGGTAGCTCCTACGCGGGGCAGAGGTCGAGGCCGAGGCCGTGCCAGAACCCGAGATAGGGCTCAGCCTAGATCCTGAGCAGTGGAGCCTCAGATAGAGCTTGATGAGGAGGTTCCAGCCTAGACTGTTCCTGCCGGACCAGCTCAGGTTTCGGAGGGGTTCATTGCTACCCCAGTACTTCAGGACGCTTTGGTCTGTTTGGTGGGACTTATGGAGAGTGTGGCCTAGACTGGCGCATTTCCCATGGCACCAACATACTCTCAGGCTGGAGGAGGAGCCCAGACACCTACCACTCCTGCTCCAGAGCAGATAGCTCCCTAGTATCAGGCTCTAGCAGCTCAACCAGTCGAATTAGTTCAGCCGGTTATTGCGGCACAGGTCGAAGATGGGCCAGTTATGTCTTCTGAGGCTTTATGGAGATTAGACAACTGTTTTAAGCTTTTTCCTGTTCACTTCAGTGGTGCTCCTTCAGAGGATCCCCAGGAGTATCTTGACAGTTATCACGAGGTTTTACGGAACATGGGTATAGTGGAGACCAATGGGGTCGATTTTACTGTATTTCAGATGACTGGTTCCGCCAAGAAATGGTGGAGAGATTACTTGTTGACCAAACCAGCTGGGTCGCCTACTATTACTTGGGATCAGTTCTCTCAGCTCTTCATAGAGAAGTTTCTGCCTATCACATTGAGAGAGGAGCGTCACTGTCAGTTTGAGCGTCTCCAGCAGGGCAGTATGACTGTTACTCAGTATGAGACCCATTTTGTGGATTTGGCCCGTCATGCTATTCTTCTGCTTCCCACCGAGAGAGAGAGAGAGGGTGAGGAGGTTTATTGATGGACTTGCTCAGCATATCAGATTGCAGATGGCCAAGGAGACTAGGAGTGAGATTTCTTTTTAGGCGGCTGCTAATATCACCAGACGAGTCGAAATGGTTCTTACTCAGGGAGGTCAGGGGTCTGACAAGAGACCTCGTCATTTCGGTGAGTTCGGCGGTACCTCATCTAGAGCCAGGAGTACTTTTGGTAGAGGCCATCCTCCCAGGCCATTTCATTCAGCGCTCCGACATCCCACGATGCCTCAGGTGGTCGTGGCCCTCAGATGCATTATTCCGACCAGCTAGCCTACAGTGCACCACCAGCTCCTATTAGTGCACCTCCACTCCAGAGTTATCAGGGTGGTTATTCAGGTCGACAGGGTCAGTTTCAGGGCCAGCAGTCACAGCAGCCGAGGTTACGTTATACTTGTGGTGATCCGAGGCGCATTGCTAGATTTTTCCCTCGGGCAACGGGCAGCTCACAACATTAGAGTTCTCGTGCTATGGTTAGGGCACCAGTTACGGAACCACCTGCTCAGGCAACCAGGGGCAGAGGTCACGCAACCAGAAGTAGGGGCCAGACAGTTAGAGGTGGAGGTCAGGTCGTTAGAGGTGGAGACCAACTAGCTAGAGGTCGTCCCAGGGACGTAGTTCAGGGTGGTGGGGCCCAGCCCCGGTTTTATGCTTTCCCAGCCAGGACTGAGGCTGAGTCATCTGACGTTGTTATCACAGGTACTATTTCAGTTTGCAGTAGATATGCTTCAGTTCTATTTGATCCGGGATCTACTTACTCCTATATGTCATCCTATTTTGCTTCCTATTTGGTTGTGCCCCGTGATTCTTTGAGTGCTCCTGTGTATGTGTCCACACCAGTGGGAGATGCTATTGTTGTAGATCGTGTTTATCGTTCGTGTGTGGTCACCATTGGGAGTCTTGAGACTCGTGTAGATCTTCTACTTCTCGACATGGTTGATTTTGATGTCATACTGGGTATGGATTGGTTGTCACCTTATCATGCTATATTAGATTTTCACGCCAAGACTGTGACCTTAGCCTTGCAGGGGTTGCCTCGATTAGAGTGGAGAGGGAATCTTGGCCATTCTGCCAGCAGGGTTATCTCTTATGTGAAGGCTCGACCTATGGTCGAGAAGGGATGTCTAACTTATTTGGCTTATGTCCGTGATTCTAGTGCGGAGGTTCCTTCCAAAGATTCGGTGCCGGTTGTTCGTGAGTTTCCACAGGTATTTTCTGCAGACCTGCCGGGGATGCCACCCGACAGAGATATTGATTTCTGTATTGATTTGGCTCTGGGTACTGAGCCTATTTTCATTCCGCCACATCGCATGGCCCCGCCAGAGTTGAAAGAATTGAAGGAGCAGTTGCAAGATTTGCTTGATAAGGGCTTCATTAGACCTAGTGTCTCGCCCTGGGGTGTACCTGTGTTGTTTGTGTAGAAGAAAGATGGATCGATGAGGATGTGTATAGATTATCGGCAGTTGAACAAAGTCACCATCAAGAACAAATATCCATTGCCGAGGATTGATGATTTATTTGATCAGCTTCAGGGTGCCAAGGTGTTTTCAAAGATTGATTTGAGATCTGACTACCATCAGTTGAGGATTAGGGCATCCGATGTTCCTAAGACAGCTTTTCGGACTCGGTATGGGCATTATGAGTTTCTAGTGATGTCATTTGGGTTGACAAATTACCCAACAACATTCATGGATATGATGAACCAGGTGTTCAAAACCTACTTAGATCCTTTGTGGTTGTGTTTATAGATGATATCTTGATCTACTCCCACAGTCGAGAGGAGCATGAGCAGCACCTTTAGATCGTTCTTAAGGCTCTGAAAGACAGCCAGTTATATGCTAAGTTCTCAAAATGCGAGTTTTGGTTGAATTCAGTTGCTTTCTTGGGTCACATTGTATCAGTAGAGGGTATTTAGGTGGATCCTAAGAAGATTGAGGCAGTCCAGAATTGGCCTAGACCCACATCAGCTACATAGATCCGTAGTTTGCTGGGTTTGGCGGGCTATTACCGTCGATTTGTGGAGGGGTTTTCATCCATAACAGCCTCGTTGACCTGATTGACCCAGAAGGGTGCCCCGTTCAGGTGGTCAGACAAGTGTGAAGCGAGCTTTCAGAAGCTCAAGACAGCTTTGACTGCAGGGTGGCAAGGTTATTGCATATGCTTCATGGCAGCTAAAGGTTCACGAGAAGAATTACCATGTTCATGATCTAGAGCTGCCATCCATTGTTCACGCGTTGAAGATTTGGAGGCACTATCTTTACGGCGTGCCATGTGAGGTATTCATTGATCATCAGAGCTTGTAGTATTTTTTCAAGCAGAAGGAACTCAATTTGAGGCAGAGGGGGTGGCTGGAGCTATTGAAAGACTATGATATCACCATATTGTATCATCCCGGGAAGGCCAATGTGGTGGCCGATTCTTTGAGTAGAAAGTCAGTCAGTATGGGTAGCCTTGCAAATATTCCAGTTGGTGAGAGACCGCTTGCATTGGATGTTCAGGCCTTAGCCAACCAGTTCGTGAGGTTGGATGTTTATGAGCCCAGTCGTGTTCTAGCTTGTACAGTTGCTCGATCTTCTTTGATTGAGCGTATCAGAGATCGGCAGGATGACTATCCTCATTTACTTGTCCTTAGAGACACAGTACGGCATGGTGGTGCCAAGCTGGTTACTATTGGAGATGACGGAATTTTGAGGATGTAGGATCGTATTTGTGTGCCTAATATGGATGGACTTTGTGAATTAATTCTTGAAGAATCACACAATTCCAGGCATTCTATTCATCCAGGTACCGCCAAAATATATCAAAATTTGCGGCAACATTATTGGTGGAGGAGAATGAAAAAGGATATAGTTGCCTATGTATCTCAGTGCCTATATTGCCAGCAGGTAAAGTGTGAGCATCAGAGACCTGATGGTTTACTACAGAGGTTAGATATTCCTGAGTGGAAGTGGGAGCGTATCACTATGGATTTTGTTGTTGGACTCCCACGGACTCAGAGGAAGTTCGATGCAGTTTGGGTTATTCTGGACAGGCTGACTAAGTCAGCACACTTCATTAGTGTGGCAGTTACCTATTCCTCAGAGCGGTTAGCAGAGATTTATATTCGTGAGATCGTCCGTCTTCACGATGTGCCCATGTCTATCATTTCTGACCAAGGTACGCAGTTTACCTCACACTTCTGGAGGGAAGTACAGCGTGAGTTGGGTACACGGGTTGAGTTGAGCACAGCATTCCATCCTCAGACGGATGGGCAGTCCGAGCATACCATTCAGATCTTAGAATATATTCTCCGCGCTTGTGTTATAGATTTTGGAGGATCGTGGGATCAGTTCTTGCCCCTCGCAGAGTTCGCCTACAATAACAGCTACCAGTTGAGTATTCAGATGGATCCCTATGAGGCCTTATATAGTAGACGGTGCAGGTCTCCAGTTGGGTAGTTTGAGTCGGGGGAGGCTCGGCTATTGGGTACAGATTTAGTTCAGGAGGCCTTGGACAAGGTCAAGATTATACAGGATTGACTTCGTACAGCTCAGTCCATGCAAAAGAGTTATGCCAACCGTAGAGTTCGTGATGTGGCATTCATGGTCGGGGAGAGGATATTACTCCGAGGATCGCCCATGAAGGGTGTTATGAGATTTGGGAAGAAGGGCAAGTTGAGCCCTAGGTACATCGGGCCATTCGAGATCCTCGAGAGAGTGGGGGAGGTAGCTTATAGACTTTCGTTGCCTCCAGGGTTATCCTCAGTTCATCCGGTATTCCATGTGTCTATGCTCCGAAAATATCATGGTGACCCGTCGCACTTGTTAGATTTCAGCTCTGTCCAATTGGACAAGGATTTGACTTATAAGGAGGAGCCGGTAGTCATTCTAGACCGGCAGGTTCGTCAGTTGAGGTCAAAGAGTTACCCTTCAGTTCGAGTGCAGTAGAGAGGTCAGCCTATTGAGGCAGCTACTTGGGAGTCCGAGTCTGATATGCAGAGTAGATATCCCCACCTATTCACCAGCCCATGTACTTTTCTATGTCCGTTCGAGGATGAACGGTTATTTTAGAGGTGGAGAATGTGATGACCCAAACGGTCATCTTATATTTTAGAACTCGAATCTGCGCTCTTAAGCCATAAAAATCTCATTTTACCCTCCTCGATTTGTGTGCGCAGTTCGGGCGGGTTTCCGAAAAGCTTTTATGTTGAAAATTGATGAAAATAAGAATTTATGCCTTAAAAGTTAATTTTAGTTGACTTCGGTCAACATTTTTGGTAAATGAGCCCGGATCCATGTTTTGATGGTCCCAGTAGGTCCGTATCGAATTATGAGACCTGGGCGTATGCCCGGAATTGAATTCGGAGGTCCCTAGCTTGAGTTATGAATTTTTTATGAAAATTAAAAGTCTGGAAATTATTTGTTTTTAAGAATTGATTTATATTTGGCATTGTTATTATCGGGTCCGTATTTTGGTTCTGAAGCCCGGTACAAGTTCATTATGATATTTAAGACTTGTTTGTGAAATTTGGTGAGAAACGGAGTTGATTTGACGTGATTCGGACGTCCAGTTGAGAAGATATAAATTTTTAAGTGTTCTTGAGAATTTCATTTAATTTGGTGCTAAATTCGTAGTTGTAGGTGTTATTTTGGCGACTTGATCGCGCGAGCAAGTTCGTATGATATTTTTAGACTTGTGTGCATGTTTGGTTTGGAGCCCCGAGGGCTCGGGTGAGTTTCGGATAGGCCACGAGATGTTTTGAACTTAGAAAATTTTGCTGGTATAACTGAAAGGGCATCACAATTACGATTGTTCCTTCGCATTTGCGAAGCTCGGGTCGCAATTGCGACACCTGCAGCTGAGTAAAAGGGGCTTAGACGAGATTTTTCATTCATTCTTCATATTTTCAAAACCCTAAACCTTAAGAGGTGATTTTCCAAAGACCAAATCTTCCCCAAATCATAGGTAAGTGATTCCTAACTCTTTTGCTTTCAATTTTTTTACATCTTATAAAAGTATTTCAACCTAGAATCTAGAATTTTTATGGTGAAATTATGATTTTTGGGTAGAACTTAGGAATTTCGAAATTTGAGGATTTAGACCCCAATTTAAGGTCGGATTCCAAAACTAATTATATATTCGGGCTCGGGGGTGAATGGGTAAAAGGATTTTGGTCTGAACCTCGAGTTTTGACCAAGCGGGCTCGGGGTCAATTTTTCGACTTTTGTGAGGAAAATTTGGGAAAATTTAACTTATGCAATATAATTGATTCCTTTAGCAATATTTGATATTATTGAGTCATTTTTGAATAGATACGAGTGGTGTGGAGGTGAATTCGAAAGAAAAAGCTGTGATTGAGAATTAAGCGGCCTTCGGAGCGAGGTAAGTGTTGTGTCTAACCCTGACTCGAGGGAATTAGGAACCTTAGATCACTTGCTAAATGAAATTCATGTGAGCGACGTATATGTGAGGTAACGAGTACTTATGCACCACCAATTAACTTGTTTTCCATGTTTCTCTGTTTTTCTTATATTGTCTCATTCCTATGCCAAATTGCTATGTGTTATACTAGTGTTGTTCAATTTGTCGTTCTTATCATGTTTTATGGATTTTCTGGTGATAATTGAGTTTTTATTTCAAAGTTGAGATTGATATTATGGAACCAAATATTGAAGTGAGGTCCGTACTTGTTATTCTATCTCTTTGTTGTTATTTATGCATTGCATTATGGTAAGGGAGAGTGTTAATGTACGAAGGGTGATGTCGTGCCATATTGAGAGTGTTAATGCACGAAGGGTGATGTCGTTCCATATTGAGAGTGTTAATGCACGAAGGGTGATGCCGTGCCATATTGTGAGTGTTAATTCACGAAGGGTGATGCCGTGCCATATTGTGAGTGTTAATGCACGAAGGGTGATGTCGTGCCATGATATGAGAGTTAATGCACGAAGGGTGATGTCGTGCCGTTTCTATTAATTTTATGGTGAGATTGAGAGTAAAAGCACGAAGGGTGATGCCATGCATTTTTCCTTACTGTATTCACTATTCTTGTTGATTCATGGTAAATTGACTGCTCCGGTGATCATTCTGTTGTAGTTCTTTATCTTTTATTCCCCTTAGTATATTTTCCCTCCCGACATTTCCTGTTTAGTTTTTCATTTTTGTTATTTGCATATACACGGTTAAATTGTACATGTTGATTTGTAGGTGCTTTGCCTTAGCCTCGTAACTATTTCGTCGAGGTTAGGCTCGACACTTACCAGTACATGGGGTCGGTTGTACTGATACTGCACTCTGCACTTTCTGTGCAGATTTTGATACTGGTTCGGGTTGATCGAGATTTTGCTATTGGTCCGTTGTCCGGAGACTCAAGGTAGATCTGTCGGCGTTCACAAACCTTGAAGTCCCCGTCTATCTTTTCTGTTCTACTGTTCCTTTCATTTAGACAGTTGTATTTCTTTCAGACTATTACTTGTAGTAAATTCTAGAATGCTCGTGAATTGTGACCTCAGATCCGGGTGGTAGTAATTAATACAGTTTAATGATATTCCGCACTTATTATATTTCATCTTAGTTAATTATTGTTAATTTCTGAATGGAAATAAGAAATTGGTTAATGATTCTCTAACGTTGGCTTGCCTAGCAAGTGAAATGTTAGGCGTCATCACGGTCCCGTCGGTGGGAAATTTCGGATAGTGACAGATTAAGTGAGAGAAGTTATTTACAAACATATTTCATTCCTTTATCGGTTCGATATAAATATCTGATACGGATAAATTTTAACATCAGTAAAGAGGGCAGTTGGTCCCCCCCTCCTACCACCAAAAATAAGAAGTGCTTAATGTATCTACTTCATAGTGTTTATATACACAATATCTATGCTATATTAAAAGCATGAAAACTTTTAGCGAAATATTGTTCACTTTTTTTTATCCTTTCAAAACATATTTTTATTGGACAAAATCATAATTTAAATAACTTTCCTAAATTTTAGGATTTTAAAATTAACTAAAATTTTGCTTATTAAATCGTTTCTTATTTGAACAAGATATGAAGTCCTAATTTAGGAGTTTAAATTTATCTTATATAGTTTATTTGAATATCTTGATTTTCATAAATTATAAAAATTATGAAGTGACTTCGTAAAAAATGATTCAAACTTACCTGAACTTGAAACAAGAAAAAAGAATCTAATTTGATTTGACTAAAACATGTCTAGAGAATTATTTACATAACGGATACTAAAACTTGAAGAAAAAGCAGGGTATCACGATTAGATAGACTCTCAATACTTTTTTTTTGGTAATATAGACTCTCAATGCACGAGCAATATATTTAAGGATTAATGAGCAAACAAATTTTAAGATAGACAACTAAAAAATCTCCGAAAAAAAAAGACTACTCCGAGTTAATATATACGATAGCATATGATCTACGTTAAGACAATTAATTGCTTAAAACCACCATGCAAATTAAACTAAGTTAATATGTCCATAGTTTTTCTTTTGTTAAAAATTAATTTTACAATATATAAAATTATTTTTTTATTTTTTATTTTAGGACTTTAAAATAATTAAATTTTAGCTTATTAAATCGTTCTTTATTTGAATTACTATGTTAGAATTCCTAATATCTTAAATTTAAGGTTTTACTTGTATAAAATTCTTCTCACATTTGAATACTTTAAATATAGAATTCTTATTAGATAAAATTATACTTTGCTGATTAATTTTTTTCTTATTCGAACAACTATATAGGAACTCCTCACCTTTAATATTTTAAAATTAATTAAGATTTATATTCATTTATCAGGGTACACGTGCAACGCGCGTAGCCAAAAATTAATTTTTCTTAATCAATTGTAACAGGTTATTTTCACGACCTAAAATCCAAAAAGGCCGTGATGGCGCCAGATACCACTGTCAGGCAAGCTAACCACAATCAATTAACTTAATTACCCATTTTAGTATTTTTAAAATAAAAATTTCTTTAATGAAATTGTAGAGATAAAACTCATAGAGTAAATGATAAATATTTTTACAGCTAAATTTTTAAACAATTCACAACTATTCCCAAAACCCGGTATCACAAGTGCATGAGCATTTACTAGGAAATTAAAAATAAAATACAGCATCTGTCCAGAATACAAATTAGACAGAAAAATATAATAACTCCGAAAGAGATTCTATTAGCTGCGGATCGTAATATATAATGCAGCTCACCCATGTCCCCACAATTATTAACCACACCTCTGCGCCCACAAGGCCGCTATACATATATGTACCTGCACAATAAAATGTGCAGCAAGTGCAGTATGAGTACGAAAATAACGTGTACCCAGTAAGTATCAAGCCTAATCTCGAAGTGGTAGAGACGAGATAGCCGACTTTGACACTCACTATGGGTCAATAATAATAATTGAAATAAATTATAATTATTCAAATTAGCATGGTTCACAGAGTTAACAATAATTTTATTCAATTAGCAGAAATAATAAGAATCCTTCAAATGCAACAATTTTCCAATTTATTAATTAAACTATGCAATTTCAATAAAACTTCCAATTTATTAAATAGCTTTACAAGCTACAATTCAATTTTAATAAATTTTCAATTTATCAATTAGTCTCATTTACAGGAATAACAATAATTCATTAACAAGCAGGAATAATAATTCATTAAATTCCAAAGATTTTCAATTAGCTTCGCAAGCTGAAATAAACTATTAAGGTATCGTGTAATTATTATTATTAAGTACGATTTCTGCTGAGGACGTACGGCCCGATCCAGAGTGTCATGTACACTGCCGAGGGACATGCGGCACGATCCATAGATGCATCTATCCTGCCGAGGCGTTCGGACCGCTCCACAAGAAAGGATGACATATTTCTTATGTACCTCCGGGAATGAGAGTATGTTTATTATAAGATAAATTTGAGAGGATGAACAATTTATTTTAACAATTAATTAATTTAAACAGAAAATCAAGCCTATGAGATTTCCATCCTTTAATATCTTTATCTAACAATTCACAATATATTCATATATATCAATTAATATTAATTAATCAAAGAATACAATTTACACAAGTAATGCATGCTTTGAGTCCTAAACTACCCAGACTTTAGCATTAATAGTAGTTACGCACGGACTCTCATCACCTCGTGCGTACGTAGCCCCCACAATTAGAAATAATTATTTAATTTTAATCACTTATGAGGTAATTTCCCCCTCACAAGATTAGACGAGAGACTTAACTCGTCTTGCTCCGATTTAATCCACTAGAAGGCCTTTTCCACGATTATCCAACTATGTCTAGCTCGAATCTAGCCAAAAATAATTCGATACAATCACTAAAAATTCTAGGAATCAATTCTATAAGAAAATACTATATTTTTAATAAAAAAATTGAAATTAATTAAAAATTCGGCTGTGGGACCCACGTCTCGAAATTCGACAAAAGCTATGAAATATAAACACCCACTCAACCACGAGTCTACCCATACCAAAATCACTAAACTCTAATAACAATTCGACCCTCAAATCCTCAAATCTATCCAAGAGGGTTTTAAAACTTTTTCCAACTCAATTCACCAATTAAATAATAAAAATAGTGATGGATTCGGGTAATTTAACTAATATTGAGTTAAGAACACTTACCACATTATTTTTTCTGAAAATCTCCCAAAAATCGCCTAAATTCGAGCTCCAAATTGTTAAAAATAAAAAATGGGACGAAGTCCCATTTTCAGATCTTAAACTCTCTGCTCAGTGATTTCTTCTACGCGATTGCGAACTTCCTCACGCGATCGCGTAGCACAAATTTTACTGCCCAACCATTAACCCTACGCATTCGCGGAAAGTCCGACGCGATCGCGAAGCACAGTCTCCGCAAGCCTACGTGATCGCGAGCTCCTCACGCGATCGCGAAGCATTAAGGGCGTAGTCAGCTTCTGCTTCGTTTCCTCTTTGCGAACGCAGCCTTAGCCACGCGTTCGCATAGCACAACTGAATCCAACTTACGCGATCGCGGACTTGCCCACGCGATCGCATAGAACAATTCTCAGTTGCCAAATTAAGCCAACGCGATCGCAACCCCATTCACGCGATCGCGTAGAACAAATCCACCTCTGCCTAAATTACTCTACGCGATCGTAGACCAACTTATGCTATCGTGAATAAGGATACCAGAAGAAAATACCAGCAGTTATCAGCCGTGTTCCAAAGGCCAAAAATGATCTGTTAGCCTTCCGAAACTCACATGAGCCCCTCGAGACCTCAACCAATTATACCAACAAGTACTAAAACATCATACAAACTTAGTCAAAATCTCAAATCACATCAAACAACGCTAAAACCATGAATCATCCTCCAATTCATGCTTAATGAAACTTAAAATTTCCAACTTCTTCATTCGGTACCGAAACCTATCAAATCAAGTCCGATTGACCTCAAACTTTGCACACAAGTAATAAATGACATAACGGAGCTATGAAAATTTTCAGAACTGGATTCCGACTCTGCTATCAAAAAGTCAACTCCCTGGTCAAACTTCCAAACTTAAATTCCTATTTTAGCCATTTCAAGCCTAATTTAACTACGGACTTCCAAATAAAATTTCAAATACGCTCCTAAGTTCAAAATCACCATACAGAGCTGTTGGAATCGTCAAAATTCTATTCCGGAATCGTGTTCTCAAAATGTTGACCGAAGTCAAATTTAGCACTTTAAGGCCAACTTAAGGAACCAAGTGTTTCGGTTTCAACCCAAACACTTCCAAATCCCGAACCAACCATCCCCGCAAGTCATAAATAATTAAAAGTACATATAGAAAGTTTTATTTTAGGGAAGGGGGTTCTAAAAGTTAAAATGACCGGTTAGATCATTAGAGTTATACATCCAATCATATTTTTCATGCTATTAACTATACTGATTATAGGTGATTACTTTTAGTTAGAGCATTTTTCTTTTTATCTTCCATCTCAAGAGAAATAGCATTCTCATTTACCCTTCACATGGATGGAACTAGGGGTGTACACGGACCGGGTTAGTTCGATTTTTATTAAAACCAAACCAAACCAATTATATCGATTTGGATTGGTTCGGTTTTGTTCGGTTTTTCGGATTCTTTCTGGTTATTTTGGTTACGTGAATATTATTTTAATCTTACTTTGTTAAGTTATAGATAAAGTTTTAATAAGTGAATATATGTTTTGTAAAAGGTAAAGAAATTAACAAACATATGATCTATTAAAATATTCTAATAGGAGAATTGTTTTTAGTAACATATGATAGTTATTTTCTTAGTCATCTAACAATAATTTTTCGTTAATGTACGCTTTCAAGGTTATAGAATTTTATAATTTAATATAAAAATCAACATGATACCTGTCACGACCCAATTTCATATATAGGTCATAATGGAGCCCAACACTATAGCTAGGCAAGCCAACCAGTAATTTAAAATAACCAAGAAAATAAGCAACTCTTAATTCAACAAATGTGTGTGCCAAGACCCGGTGTCACAAGTGTATGAGCATCTAGTAGATTATACAAAACTCCAAATACTGTCTGAAATGAAAATAGACAGAATTAAAAATACAAGAAGAGGCATTGGTAGATGCAGGACGGCTCAGAAAAGCAGCTCACCACTATGCCCCTGGATAACGAGGATGTGCGATGATAGGTCCTCCACTAGTATTTGTCTCAGATCCTGCACAAAAAGTGCAGCAAGTGTAGTATGAGTACATAAACAACGTGTACCCAATAAGTATCAAGCCTAATCTCAAAGTGGTAGAGACGAGATGACCGACTTTGATACTCACTAAGGGTCAACAATAATAAATGGAATAAATTATAATTATTCAAATCAGCATGACTCATAAAGTTAACAATAATTTTATTCAATTAGAAAAAATAATTTTAAAAAAATCCTTCAAATGCAACAATTTTCAATCTATTAATTAAATCCTTCAATTTCAATAAAATTTCCAATTTATCAAATAGCTATACATGCTGCAATTCAATTTCAATAAATTTCCAATTTATCAAATAGCTTTACAAGCTGCAATAAACTGTCTAAGTATCGTGTAATTATTATTATCAAGCACGATTTCTGCCGAGGTCGTACGGCCCGATCCAGAATTTCGTGTACATTGCTGAGGGACGTGCGGCACGATCCATAGATGCATCTATCCTACCGAGGCGTTCGGCCCGCTCCACAAGAAAGGAGGACATTTTCTTATATACCTCCGGAATGAGAGTATATTTTTTATAAGATAAATTCAGGAGGAAGAACAATTTCTCTTAACAAATAATTAATTTAAACAGAAATTCAAGCATATGAGATTTTCATCCTTTAATATTTTTTTTTTATATAACAATTCACAACATATATATATAAATATATCAAATAATTTAATTAAGTAAAGACTATCATTTACACAAGTAATTCATGCTTTTGAGTCCTAAACTACCCGGACTTTAGCATTAATAGAAGCTACGCACAGACTCTCGTCACTTCGTGCGTACCTAGCCCCCACAATTAGCAACCATTATTTAATTTAATCACATATGGGGTAATTTAACCCTCACAAGATTAGACAAGAGACTTACCTCATCTAGCTCCAATTTAATCCACTAGTAGACCCTTTCCTCGATTATCCAACTCTGTCTAGCTCGAATCTAGCCAAAATAATTCGATACAATCACTAAAAATTATAGGAATCAATTCCATAAGAAAATACTACATTTTTAATAAAATTCTGAAATTAATTAAAAATTCGTCTGTGGGCCCATATCTTGAAATTTGGGAAAAGTTACGAAATCCGATAACCCATTCAATTACGAGTCCAACCATACCAGTTTCACTCAAATCTGATTCTGAATCGATACTGAAATCTCAAAAATCTATTTTTATGAGATTTCTAAAATTTTCCCAACTTTAAATCTCAAAACACTAATTTATGGTGAAAACAATGATATACTTGTATATGTAGACCAAATCCAAGTTAAAATCACTTACCCCAATGTTTTTCTCTTGAAAATCTGTCAAAAGTCGCCTCTACTCAAGCTCAAGTTCGTCAAAAATGGCAAATGAGACGAATGCCTTATTTTATAAACTGCCCAGGCAGCCTTCGGAATTGGGAATCGATCGTGGCCCTCGAGCCTGGGCTTCGATCATGGCCTCGAGCCTGGGACTCGGTCATGGCCTCGATCATGGCATCGAGCTTGTGCCTTCGATCGTGGCCCTCGATCTTGGGTCTTGATCCTGGCCCTCGAGCTGGACCTTCGATCGTGGCTTCGATACACAAGCTTGAGCCTGAGCCTCGTCAACCCTGGGCTCGATACCTAAGCTCGATATCTGGGCTCAATCACAGCCCAGAATGTCCAAAAGAAGAGGAAAAATTGCAACAGCTTTTTAAGTCTAACTTTTGATCCGTTAACCATCCGAAACTCACCCGAGGCCCACGGGACCTCAACAAAATATACCAACAAGTCCTAAAACATCATTAGAACTTATTTGAAATCTCAAATCACCTAAAACGACGCTAAAACCATGAATCATGCTCCAATTCAAGCTTAATGAAACTTAGAATTTCCAACTTCTACATTCGATGTCGAAACCTATCAAATCAACTCCGATTGACCTCAAATTTTGCACACATGTCATAAATGACATAGCAGAGCTATGAAAATTTTCGGAACTGTATTCCAACTCCGGTATCAAAAAGTCAACTCCCCAGTCAAACTTCCAAACTTAAATTCTTTTTTTAGCCATTTCAACCCTAATTTCACTACGGACTTTCAAATAAAATTTTGATCACGCTCCTAAGTCCAAAATATATCATTCGAAGTTGTTGGAATCATCAAAATTCTATTTCGGGGTCGTTTGCACATAATTCGACATCCGGTCACTATTTGAACTTAAACTTTTAATTTTTTATCAAAATTCCATATCTCGGGCAAGGGACCTCGGAATTTAATTCCGGGCATACGCCCAAGTCCCAAATCACGATACGGACCTACCGGAACTATCAAACACTTATTCGAGTCTGTTTGCTCAAAATATTGACCAAAGTCAACTCAGCCGAGTTTTAAAGCTCTAATTCACATTTTAATCTATTTTTCACATAAAAACTTTCCGAAAAATTTTACAGACTGCGCACGCATGTCGAAGAAAGATAAATGGTGCTTTTCGAGGTTTTAGAACACAGAATTAATTATTAAATTTAAAGACGACATTTTGGGTCATCACATTCTCCACCTCTAAAACAAACTTTCGTCCTCAAACGGGTTTAGAATTATACGTGAAGTGCTGAATAAGTGTGGATATCTGCTCCGCATATTTTTCTTGGCCTCCCAAGTCGCTTCCTTGACTGGTTGGCCCCTCCACTGGACTTTTACTGCAGAAATCCTCTTGGACCTCAACTGGCAAACATGTTTATCAACAATGGCAATTGGGTCCTCTTCATAACCCATGCTATTATCTAGCTGAACTGTGCTGAAGTCTAACACATGTGATAGGCCGGCATGATACTTTTGGATCATAGATACATGAAAAACCGGATGAACTCCCGATAGGCTGGGAGGCAATGCAAGCTCATAAGCAACCTCCCCAACTCGTCTCAACACCTCAAACGGGCCTATAAATCTTGGGCTCAATTTTTCCTTTTTCCCAAATCTCGTGATTCCCTTCATCGGCGAAACTTTCAAGAGAACTTTTTCGCCTACCATAAATGATAAATCACGTGCTTTTTGATCCGCATAACTCTTCTGTCTGGACTGCACTGTACGAAGTTGCTCCTGAATCAACTTTACCTTTTCCAAGGCATCCTTCACCAAATCAGTACCATATAACTTAGCCTCACCGGGCTCAAACCACCCGATGGGTGAACGACATCGCTGACCATATATAGCCTCAAATGGAGCCATCTTGATGCTGGATTGGTAACTGTTATTATAAGAAAACTCGGCCAAAGGCAAGAAACGATCCCACTGACCTCCAAAGTCAATCACACATGCCCTGAGCATATCCTCCAAAATCTAAATTGTTCGCTCTGACTTCCCATCAGTCTACGGATGAAAGGCTGTGTTAAGCTCTACACGGGTCCCCAACTCACTCTGTACTGCTCTCCAAAAATGTGAAGTAAACTGAGGACCTTTATCTGATATGATAGAAATTGGCACACCGTGCAACCGAACTATCTCCTGAATATAAATTTGGGCCAACCTCTCTGAAGTATACGTAGTCACAACAGGAATAAAATGTGCCGACTTGGTCAACCTGTCAACAATGACCCAAACTGCATCAAACTTCCGCAAGGTCCGCGGCAACCCAACTACAAAGTCCATAGTGATGCGTTCCCATTTCCATTTCGGTATAGTCATCTGCTGAAGTAGGCCACCTGGCCTCTAGTGCTTATATTTAACTTACTAGCAATTTAGACACCTAGCTACATACTCAACTATGTCCTTTTTCATTCGTCGCCACCAATAATACTGCCTTAGGTCACGATACATCTTCGTAGTACCTGGATGAATAGATACCGAGAACTGTGTGCCTCCTCTAGGATCTTTTTCCTCAGTCCATCCACATTAGGAACACATAGACGATCCTGGAGTCGCATAACACCATCCGCTCCAATAGTAACTTCCTTGGAACCACTACATAGTACCGTTTCTCGAAGAACCATTAAGTGTGGATCATCATACTGTCGAGCCTTGATCTGTTCAAATAGTGAAGACTGGGCTACAACATATGCAAAAACTCGACTGGGCTCTGAAATGTCCAATCTCACAAGTCGGTTAGCCAAGGATTGAATATCCAAAGCTAATGGCCTCTCCTCTGCTGTAATGAAAGCCAAACTACCCATACTCTCCGCCTTTCTACTTAAGGCGTCTACAACCACATTTGCTTTACCCGGATGGTATAGGATAATAATATCATAATCTTTCAGTAACTCAAGCCATCTGCGTTGTCTAAAATTTAGGTCCTTCTGCTTGAACAAATGCTGCAAGCTGTGATGATCAATGTAAACTTCACACGACACCCCATAAAGATAATGCCTCCAAATCTTTAGTGCGTGAACAATCGCAGCTAACTCCAAATCATGTACCAGATAATTATTCTCGTGGGACTTCAGCTGACGTGAAGCATATGCAATAACTCGCCCTTCCTGCATCAATACAAAACCCAAGCCAACGCGTGAAGCGTCGCAATACACTGTATACATTCCCGAACCGAAAGGCAACACTAACACTGGTGTTATAGTCAATGATGTCTTGAGGTTCTGAAAGCTCACCTCACAATCATCGACCCATCGGAATGGAGCACCCTTCTGGGTTAATTTGGTCAAAGGTGCTGCAATAGACGAAAAACCCTCCATGAACCGACGATAATAACCTGCTAAACACAGACAACTCCTTATCTCAGTCGCCAAAGTAGGACGATGCTAATTTTGAACTACCTCAATCTTTTTGGGATCAACTTTAATGCCCTCGCCCGATACAATATGCCCCAAAAATGCTACAGACTCAATCCAGAACTCACATTTAGAGAACTTAGCATATAACTTTTGTTCCCGTAATGTCTGAAGCACTACTCTCATATGCTTCTCATGCTCTTCCTTACTGCGCGAGTAGATCAAAATGTCATCAATGAAGACAATGACAAACAAATCAATATATGGCTTGAATACCTGTTCATCAAATCCATAAACGTTGCCAGAGTGTTAGTTAAACCGAAAGACATCACCAGAAACTCATAATGACCATATCTAGTCCGAAAAGCAGTCTTCGAAACATCCGAATCCCGAATCTTCAACTGATGGTATCCCGACCTCAAGTTGATCTTAGAGAACACCCTAGAACCCTACAACTGGTCAAATAGATCATCAATACGTGGCAACGGGTACTTGTTCTTAATAGTAACTTTGTTCAATTGGCTATAATCAATACACATCCGCATTGTTCCATCCTTCTTTTTTCACAAATAATACCGGTGCACCCCAAGACGATACACTCGGTCTGACGAACCCTTTGGCTAGTAACTCCTCAAGTTGTTCTTTCAATTCTTTCGGAGCCATGCGATACGGTGGGATAGATATAGGCTGGGTATCTGGAGCTAAGTCAATACAGAAATCAATATCATGATCAGGTGGCATACCTGGAATAATTTCAAAAGCGGTCATCTCAAGCAATAGGATATCTACTCTAGTTTTATAACCACAGAATGTAATAATACAGGACCGGTAGATCCAGTTCACAACAACAGAATCACCCACAGGAGTAGACACATAAACAAGAGTACTCAAGAACTCACGAGAAACACCCAGGAATGGAGCAAATAAAGATGACACATATGAATAAGTAGATCCTGGATCAAATAATACTGAGGCATCTTTGCCGCAAACAGAAATAATACCTGTAATCACGGCATCTGAGGCCTCTACATCTGGTCTAGCCGGAAAAGCATAGAACCGAGTTCGAGGGCCAACTGGCTGGCCTCCGCCTGGCTGAACTCCACCTCTAGGATGACCCTTACCCACCTGTCCTCCACCTCTTGGTGGTCAGACTACTAGTAGAGCAACTGGTCCGGTAAGCATAGGCTGCTGACCCGGCTGCACTGGTCTACCCCGCAGTCTGGGGCAGAATCTCTGTATGTGACTGGGATCCCTGCACTCGTAACAACTTTTAAGTGCGATAAGCTACTGACTAGAAGTCTGGCCCTGGTGACCTGAATACCTACTAGAAGAACCTTGAGTAGCTGGTGGACAATAAGAACTCTCTGGTATAACACTGAGTTAAGGTCGCACTGGAGCACCTCGAGGAGGCGGTGGTGCTGGATATGGGCCTCTGCTGGACTGCCCTCTCACGAACTGACCTCTGCCCCTAGACGGAGCACCTATGAACTCTCCAGAATACATGAACCGCTTATCTCTCATAACCTGCTCTCGGCTCCGTTGACGTACACCCTCAATCCTGCGGGTTATCTCCATGACTAGCTCATAAGAAGTACCCATCTCAACCTCTCGAGTCATAGTGGCTTGAATGCCAGTATGTAAACCCGCAACAAACCTCCACACTCTCTCCGCCTCAGTAAGGAGTATCGTAAGTGCATGGCGAGATAACTCAAAAAACCTCGCCTCATAATCGGTCACTAACATCTGACCCTACTGGAGCTGCTCAAACTGAAACCTCAACTCTTCCCTCTGAGAGGGTGGAATATACATGTCCAGGAAGATACGGGTGAATCTGTCCTAAGTTATGGGATGAGAATCTGCTGGTCTGCCAAGAACATAAGACTACCACCATCTACGGGCTCTGCCCTCTAGCTGAAAAGTAGAAAAGTCTACCCCATGAGACTCCAATATCCTCATGCTGTACACTTTATCCTTGCACCGATCAATGAAATCCTGGGGATCCTCATGTCGCTCACCCCCAAAGACAGGAGGATGTAGTCTAGTCCATCTGTCCAATAGTTTCTGAGGATCAGCGGCTACAGCTGGCATGGGCTCAGGTGTGGCTGCTGCCACTGGCTGGGCTCCACCCACGGGTAGTGCACCCTGGGTCTGATATACAACAGTTGCCTGTCCATGAGCCTGTGCGGTCAGAGTCTGTGCTCCCCCGCCCGCCTGAGATGTGGCTGGTTCTACCAGAAATAAACCGGCCTGAGTCATATTGTCCATGAACCGCAACATACGACCCATGACATCTTGAAATCCCGGTGCAGATGTGAAATCCATCGGAGCTTGCTCTGCCACATGCACCTCACCCTGCTCCTCAATAATGGGATTCTCTGCTGGACCCACGGGCGGCATAACTGGAACAGTCCTGGGATGTCTTCACCCTCTACCACGGGATGGAGCCCTCCCACGGCCTCTGCCTCGACCTCTAGCAACTGGGGGAGTAGCTCTTCCCTAGTCTGGAACCTCATTAGAGCGTGTTCTCACCATCTGTGAGAGAATAAGAGAAGGATATTTAGTACTACATTAATTGCACGATGGAATATGAAGAAAGGTAGTTTCCTAACACCCTATAGCCTCTCGAAGATAAGTACAGACGTCTCCATACCGATCCGCAAGACTCTATTAGGTCTGCTCATAACTTATGAGACCTACGTGAACCTAGTGCTCTGATACCATGTTGTCACGACCCAATTTCACCTATAGATCGTGATGGCGCCCAACACTACAGCTAGGCAAACCAACCAGTAATTTAAAATAACTAAGAAAATAAGCAACTCTTAATTCAACCAATGCGTGTGCCAAAACCTGGTGTCACAAGTGTATGAGTATCTAGTAGATTATATAAAACTCCAAATAATGTCTGAAATGAAAATAGACATAATTAAAAATACAAGAAGAGGCACTGGTAGCTGCAGGACGGCTCAGAGAGGTAGCTCACCACTACGCCCCTGGATAACGAGGATGTGCGATGATAGGTCCTCCACTAGTATCTGTCTCAGATCCTGCACAAAAAGTGCAGCAAGTGTAGCATGAGTACGTAAACAACGTGTACCCAGTAAGTATCAAGCCTAATATCGAAGTGGTAGAGATGAGATGACTGACTTTGACACTTACTAAGGGTCAACAATAATAAATAAAATAAATTATAATTATTCAAATCAGCACGACTCACAGAGTTAACAACAATTTTATTCACTTAGCAAAAATAATAAAAAAAATCCTTCAAATGCAACAATTTCCAATCTATTAATTAAATCCTTCAATTTCAATAAAAATTTCAATTTATCAAATAGCTATACAGGCTGCAATTCAATTTCAATAAATTTCCAATTTATCAAATAGCTTTACAAGCTGCAATAAACTGTCCAAGTATCGTGTAATTATTATTATCAAGCAAGATTTCTGTCGAGGTCGTACGGCCCGATCCAAAGTTTTGTGCACATTGTCGAGGGACGTGCAGCACGATCGATAGATGCATCTATCCTGCTGAGGTATTCGGCCCGTTCCACAAGAAAGGAGGACATTTTCTTATGTACCTCCGGAATGAGAGTATATTTATTATAAGATAAATTCATGAGGAAGAACAATTTCTCTTAACAATTAATTAATTTAAACAGAAATTCAAGCATATGAGATTTTCATCCTTTAATATTGTTTTTTATCTATATATATATATATATATATATATATATATATATATATATATATATATATATATCAAATAATTTAATTAAGTAAAGACTACCATTTACACAAGTAATTCATGCTTTTGAGTCCTAAACTACTCAGACTTTAGCATTAATAGTAGCTACGCACGGACTCTAGTCACTTCGTGCGTACGTAGCCCCCACAATTAGCAACCATTATTTAATTTAATCACCTATGGGATAATTTCTCCCTCACAAGATTAGACAAGAGACTTACCTCGTCTAGCTCCAATTTAATCCACTAGTAGACCCTTTCCTCGATTATCCAACTATGTCTGGCTCGAATCTAGCAAAAATAATTCGATACAATCACTAAAAATTATAGGAATCAATTCCATAAGAAAATACTACATTTTAAATAAAAATTCGAAATTAATTAAAAATTCGTCCGTGGGGCCCACATCTCGGAATCCGGTAAAAGTTATAAAATTCGATAACCCATTCAATTACGAGTTCAACCATACCAGTTTTACTAAAATCCGACTCCGAATCGATACTTAAATCTCAAAAATCCGTTTCTATGAGATTTCTAAAAAAATTTCAACTTTCAATCTCAAAACACTAATTTATGGTGAAAATAATTATATACTTGTATATGTAGACCAAATTCGAGTTAGAATCACTTACCCCAATATTTTTCCCTTGAAAATCTGTCAAAAGTCGCCTCTGCTCAAGCTCAAGTTCGTCAAAAATGGCAAATGAGACGAATGCCTTCTTTTATAAACTGCCTAGGCAGCCTGCGGAATTGGGAATCGATCGTGGCCCTCGAGCCTGGGCTTCAATCATGGCCTCGAGCCTGGGACTCGGTCATGGCCTCGATCATGGCATCGAGCATGTGCCTTCGATCGTGACCCTCGATCTTGGGTCTTGATCCTGGCCCTCGAGTTGGACATTCAATTATGGCCCTCGAGCTGGACCTTCGATCATGGCCCTCGAGCTGGACCTTCGATCGTGGCTTCGATACACAAGCTCGAGCCTGAGTCTCGTCAACCCTGGGATCGATATCTGAGCTCGATATATGGGCTCGATCACAGTCCAGAATGTCCAACAGAAGAGGAAAAATTGCAGCAACGTTTAAGTCCAACTTTTGATCCGTTAACCATCCGAAACTCACCCGAGGCCCTCGGGACCTCAACCAAATATACCAACAAGTCCTAAAACATCATACGAACTTATTTGAAACTTCAAACCACCTAAAACGACGCTAAAACTACGAATTATGCTCAAATTCAAGCTTAATGAAACTTAGAATTTTTAACTTTTACATTTGATGTCGAAACCTATCAAATCAACTCCGATTGACCTCAAATTTTGCACACAAGTCATAAATGACATAACGAAGCTATGAAAGTTTTTGAAACTGTATTCTGACTCCGGTATTAAAAATTTAACTCCCCGGTCAAACTTCCAAACTTAAATTCTTGTTTTAGCCATTTCAAGCCTAATTTCACAACGGGCTTCCAAAAAAAATTTCGATCACGCTCCTAATTCCAAAAATTATCATACGGAGTTGTTGGAATCATCAAAATTCTATTTCGGGGTCGTTTGCACATAATTCGACATCCGGTCACTATTTGAACTTAAACTTTTAATTTTTCATCAAAATTCCATATCTCGGGCTAGGGACCTCGGAATTTGATTCCGGGCATACGCCCAAGTCCCAAATCACGATACGGACCTACCGAACTGTCAAAATACTTATCCGAGTCCGTTTGCTCAAAATGTTGACCAAAATCAACTCAGCTGAGTTCTAAAGCTCTAATTCACATTTTAATCTATTTTTCACATAAAAACTTTTCGAAAAATTTTACGGACTACGCACGCAAGATGAAGAATGATAAAATAGTTGTTTTCAAGGTCTTAGAATACATAATTAATTATTAAATTTAAATATAATATTTTGGGTCATCACAATACCCTAAATAATGATATTTTATTTAATTTTAAATTATCAATATATCATTTCAAATTCGAAAAAGATATAAGAAATCTTGACATATGAATATGGAAGAACAAAGAGATGATTGACGCATTTCAATAACATTTGATAAGAAAATAATACAACGCATTAAAGTAAATAAAAATAAATACACTTCATAGTTCTATTAAATATTACATCCATGAGAGCGATTCCAAATATTTTTATATTTTTTTAAAAGAAAATTCAATACAAAGTCTTAAAAGTATATATTTATATATCGATTTGGTTCGGATTTTTTTACTCCATACTAAACCAAATCAAACCAGACCTAATCGAGGTTTTTAATTGGTTTGATTTGACTTTTCGATTTGATACAATTTTCCGATACGGTTTGAATACCATGGAACAACCAACCTACCAGTTGATAATTAAGATTTTCTACTAACGAAACAAGTCATACTCATTGGTTGTTTGGGTAAGTAATTTATGGTGTAAAATAATGTAGTAGTAAATTTGTTAGCGTCCGATAATTAACCCCCCCGCGCGCGAAAAAAGGTAAAACTCCTAGTACCCTTTGGATTGAGGGATGAGATCAGGTCCAGTTACGTTTGGTCCGGTAAAGTTCAATACAACACTTGATATTAGCCACGTGTCACTAAAGATATCATTTTTAGTGAACGGTGTGGATCATTTTGTTTTAGGACCTCTTTAACTGAGTTTCTAGTGAATTTTACTATCTTAAAAAATAAAAAAATAAAAACGCATAACCGAGAATATGACATTCGGATTTGTGACATTGTGCTTGCCCATTGGAGATCAATCAAATTAGGTGGAAGCGAATTTCTTCATATCCAGGAGTTATCGTCTTCACATTATTTATACCTGGAGACAAGAGCTTTGACTTTGGGAGTTGGGTTTATTGTCATTTGAAAATGCAAAAAGAGTTCTTGACATTGTTGTGAAGTGGTAAAAAAAAATCATTTTTTTGTTGGAAATTTTAGATCTTTGGTAAGTAATTCTGTTATTAAAGCTTTTGCAAGTGCAGAAAAAACTTTAGATTTAATTTATTGTGGAGAGGAATTGTTGGAGCAAAAACGAAGAAATAAGAGGAAGAAGTTGAAGAGCAGACAATGATCACGAGAGGAAGAACTGGGGTTTTCTACTTAGGCTATAAAATTAAAGAAAAACTTTTATTGAAGAGTAATAGTGCAAAATGATCCACAGCCTTCATATCTTTAGTGACACTTGGCTAATATCAAGTGTTGAGCTTTACCGGCCCAAACGTTACTGGACCTGATCTCATCCCTTGGGTTGAGCCCTTTACATTTTCGCAATCCTCAAAATTTCCCAAAATGCAGATAGTAAAAGGGTAGTGTATTGTGATACAAACAGAAGTGGTTGATTCCAGCTCGAACCCGTAACTATAGGTTATAATTAGGAGTATTCATAAAAATCCGAAAAATCGAACCAAACCGAAAACCAAACCAAACCAACCAAAAAAACCGATATTTTTAGGTTTGGTTTGGTTTTGGTTTTAAATTTTAAAAACTGATCAAATTTGGTTTGGTTTTGGTTTTAATAAAAAAAACCCGAACCAAACTGACTATAAAAGTAACTATTTAAATTTATTATTACACCTATATATATGTATATTTTTATATAAAGTTTCTAAAATTTTATGGTACATATTAGTCATTTGTATTTTTAGTCTAGTTTTTTGATATTATAATAATCTAATTCTTTGCCTTCTAGTTTGATTGGTAGTTTTCTTTTATTAAGTACAAGAATTTATTTCATGTTTAAAATAATCGATTTTTAATTGAGTACTTAAGTTATTCATCACTATTTGAGTCAATTATTATCAATATATCTTGGTAAATGATAGATTTCTCAAAGAGCAATTGGTTTGATAGCGTTACGTTGAAAATGTACTCGTCGGAATATGCGTTTGGTAGTGTATGTCTCATATTTAAGAAAAAATCGATAAATAACCGAAAAAACCGAATCGATAAAAAACCGACTTAATTGGTTTGGTTTGGTTCCAATATTTGAAAAACCGACTTATTTGGTTTGGTTTCTTTTAGGGAAAAACCGACCCAAACCGAACCGTGAACACCCCTAGTCATAATTTTACCATTGTTCAAACTTTACAGATAATAAGGACTAAATTTGTTCATGTAGTATTTGGAATTGAGTTATTTTCTCTTCATTAAATTTTCGGCCAAATGTTATTCTCATTATCAGAAATAGTCCCATTTTTATTCTTTATTTTAAATGAAGGTCCAACTTGACGTTAATTTTTAAATTATAATTAGAAGTTGGGAGGTAAATTTAGACTTTTTTTGGAGGAACTTGACACATAGAGTCCATTCATTTCAAGTGTAACAAATACAAAATTATTTGCTTATGAAAAAAATATTAAATGAATCAAAAGTGTTATTGCAGTAAAATTTGAAACCATTTTCCGAAAAAAAGAAAGAAATAAAAAACGCTCCAAAACGAATTCCAAAAAAAAAAAAAGCGCGACCTAACAAACCTTGACGAATCACGTTCTAGTCATGAGCTACGCCGGCCACGTTCTGTCCCTTCCCCGTTTAACTTCACCGCCGTTTTCCCTTCTTCCTCCGCAAACCACCGCCGGCACGCTCTTCTCCGCCACCACAGCAAACCACTGTCCTCGCTTTACTCCCCTTAAAATCCACAACCTGTCTCTTTGCCGCCCTTCAGTTTGCAACCACAACCATAGTGGCGGCGGTGCTGGTGGAAATAATGGCGGCGGCGGTGACAATGGAGGCGGCGGTGATTGGTGGAGCAATTTCTTCAATTTTAATAACAAAAAATCTCCACTCCTCCTCCTTCCATTTTCTCGTATCGAAGATAGTTCTATTATTGATACTATATTATCATGTAAACCACTGCTATTGTTCTTCGTATCAGCTTCTTCTTCAATTACGTGCTGCTTAATATTAGCTTCATTTGTACAAGCAAAAACAAAAAACGAAGAAAATTGTAGATATATTGTGTATGAAATTAAAGGAGGAAAGCGGATTGAACTTGAGCTGGATAATTCAAAGGATGAATTTATTCTTCCGAAGACAATGTGGTCACGTCTGTTATTTAACCCTAACTCGTTCTCTTCCGGTAGTGGTTATTTTTCGAATTTGTGGATGCAATGCAAGGAATTAACGATGAATTTGTTGCTGCCTGAGGGGTTTCCGGAGAGTGTCACGAGTGATTATTTGGAGTATTCACTCTGGAGAGGGGTTCAAGGTGTTGCTGCACAAATTAGTGGTGTTCTTGCAACCCAGGTAGCAGTCCTTCTCTTGCGTTAATTTTCTTGTGAAATGTAAAATTTGCAACCAATGCAACTTGATACACATGTTTTTCTCTTCTTCTTTTGTGGTTTGTCTAAATACGCAAAATGTGAGTTCATAACGCATAGTCGGGGTTAGGAATGGAGAAAAAGAGAAAGGTGGGTAGGTTTACTTTTAGAGTAAAAGTAGTCTGACAATTGCAAATACCATGATAAAATTGATTCAGTGAAATCAATAGATATGATTTCATTGATTCAAATTTCTTCCCATCTGCTTACATCTTGTGGGCAGAGTTACCTAGTACTATACTGGTGGATAATGGAGATAGTATGTACTTGGTAGAATGTGGAGCTGCACAAGTAAACAATAAGATTTATCCACCCCGAGGCTAAGTGGTTTGGGATTGAGGCGAAGTTGAGTTGAGTCTAGTGGTTGACTGAAGTGAACTCCAATAGTTTTTTTTTATTTAACAATTATGCTCGGACCAGCTTGTGTGCACCTCTACTAATCTACCCTGTATGCCGTTACATCATACAAGCAAAGGTTAGGCATACAAAGTTTGGAGGAGAATAGACTCACATTGAGTATTGTAGCTGGGATTCAAATATGGGATGGGATCTCCAAGTTGTTACTCCTATCTCGTTCAGTGTTTTTAAGAGCGAGAAGCGCAAAAAAGCGACAAGGGCTCGCCTCGCTTCAAAAGCGAAGCGCAAAGCGAAGTGCACGCTTTATTAAAGTGAAGCGCAATTCTTAAAAAACATAATGTAAACCTTGCAAAGACACAATATAAAATTATAAATAATCAAAAAGTTCAAATTGTCAAAATCAAAGCTACTAAATTACTAGAATCAACCTCTTATTCTTCTACTCTTCTTGTTCTTCTTCAAGATTGTCAAAATCTTGAATTCCTCTATTATCTTCATATTGCTCGTCATCTTCCTCCTCCCCCTCCTCTTCCTCTTCATGATCACTTTCATCTTCATCAATTAGGGATAGGGATCGACTTGTAGTAGCCACACTTTTTCCCTTCCTAATCGAGCTTGAACTTGAAGTATTCTCCCTTAAACCATAAGGATTCTCCCCAACTCTACTAGCAACCGCAACATCACCCCAAGTGAAATTAGAATCGCCTTCAAATACTTCTTCATCTTCACAATTTTCGGGGACTCCGGTTAGCCACTCATTAGCCTCATCAATATTGTCCAAAAGAATTGGATCAATTAGATTGCGGTGGTTGTAGCGACGCCTCAATGCACTATTGTATTTTATGAACACTAGATTATGGAGGCGCTTCAAGGTTAGTCGATTCCTCTTCTTTGTATGAATCTGCAAACAAGATGTGTCAACTAATTAGTAGGAGTTGGGACAATTGAGATATAATTTACTTTATCTCAAAACACGAAATAATTCTTTTTATTTCTCACGCGTTCAAAAACGCTCCAGTTCCTTTCACATCCGGATGAGCTACAAGTTAAACTTAGAACTCTGATGGCGAAAGTCTGTAAATCCGGAGTCTCTACACCATAGTGGTCCCACCACTCAACTATAGAAGTGAAAAAAAAAAATTCAAGAGTTAATAAGTATAAAAAATATATTAAAGTTAGAGCTATAAATATAGAAGCACTTGATCACCTGGCGATTTCGTCTTTCTTTATTTAATAGCAAGTCGGAGCTTAAAAAGTCCCTCAGCTGCCTTGTAAATAGCAAGCTGATCTACTATCTTTTCTTGCATGTCTTCATCTGGGGTCAACTTGATAACAACCTCATGGAATCCTGTCCACACTCTCTAGCCAATGAATTATTCTCATGCTGATCATAAAAGAGTGACGGGTTCAGAATAAGTCCAGCTGCATGCAAAGGTCTATGAAGTTGCTCACTTCATCTTGCATCAATGATCTGAAAGACCTTTGCATATTTCTGCTCATCAGTGAATGATGCTTGAATAGCCTCCTTGGCCCTATCCATAGCTTCATAGAGGTAGCCCATTGGTGGTTTTTGCTCCCCATCCACCAAACGGAGTACTTTAACCAAAGGGCCACCAATTTTAAGAGCATGAAGGACATTATTCCAAAAAGAATAAGAAAGAATAATGCGTGCAACATCTTTCCCTGCACTTTCCTTTGCAAATTTACTCTTGCTCCATTCCTCTGAAGTGAACAACTTTCTCAAATTGGATTTTTGCAAGTGGATACTATGTAAAGTCAAGAAAGCAGTGGCGAACCTTGTCTTGCCCGGTTTCACCAAATTTTTTTGTCCGGTGAATCTTCTCATCATATTCAATAACAAGGGCCGCTGAGAAATATAAGAATGTACCCTAACGCCCTGGCCAAAAACTGTAGAGAAGGGTTTTTCCTTGAAAATGTCCCCGAAGATTAAGTTGATACAATGAGCCGCACATGGAGTCCAATAGACATTCTTGTACGCTTCTTCCACCATGCCACCCGCTTTCACATTTTCACTCGCATTATCAGTGACCACTTGAACAACTTTGCTTGTGCCAATCTTTTCAATGGTGTTCTGAAACAAGGTGAATATTTGGATGTGGTCAGTGGATGAGTCGCTAGCATCAATGGACTCAAGAAACAAACTTCCCTTGGGAGAATTCACCAACACGTTAATAATCATTTTCCCAATTCTTGCCGTCCACTTATCCATCATAATGGAGCAGCCATACTTGTTCCACGCAACTTTATGTTCCTCCACAATTTTATTAGTCTCCTCCACGTCCTTATTTAGATAAGGACCTCTGATTTCATGATAAGTGGGAGGCTTCATTCCAGGTCCGTATTGACCAACGGCCTCAATAAAGTCTCCAAAAGTGTCAGTATAGTTGACACAATTGAAGGGGAGCCCAGCATCATAGACCCATCGTGCAAAAGCTCTAACTGCACGACCCCTCAAAATGTCCTTAGCAATTTTTTGTACATCTTTTCCACCGCTCTTTCCTTCCGGCTTCTTTGGGAAATAGCAATCTATAGGACCTTTAGTCCTACTCGTACCCGTCGATCCATGGCTTGAAGAGATTGCTTCTCTTCCCCGTTTTGTTGGAAGTGACAATTCTTCAATATCATCATCACCATCATCATCAAGATTGGTCACCAATGGTTGATGACTCATTTGATTTTTTTGCTCCTTCTTCTTCTCAACAAAATTCTTTATTTCATCCCTCACCTCCGGTGGACATTTCGGACAACTTGTGACGTTTCTATCGCCACCAATAAGATGGAATTTAAAGCGATAAATTCCACCCGTTGTAATCTTGTTACAAAACTTGCATACAATATTTGTATTCTTCTCATTAACTCTATCGCCATATCACCAAGCCGGGTCTTTATCTTTCGATCTTTGAGACATTTTGAAATCCCTATTAAGATATAAGAAAATACATAATCAAATAAACTGAAAATACATATAATAATTAATTTTATAAACCGAAATACACATTAAAAAAATCAAATAAACTAAAATATAACATATATAATTTTCTAAAATGAAATACATATAAAATTAATCAAATAAACTGAAAACATAACATATATATAATAATTAATTTTATATACTGAAAAATACATTAAGAAAATCAAATAAACTGAAAAATATAACATATATAAATAATAATTAATTTTATATACTGAAATATACATTAAAAAAATCAAATAAACTAAAATATAACATATATATATATATATAATAATTAATTTTCTAAAGTGAAATACATATAAAATTAATCAAATAAACTGAAAAATATAACATATATAAATAATAATTAACTTTATATACTGAAATATACATTAAAAAATCCAATAAACTAAAATATAACATATATATATAATAATTAATTTTCTAAAATGAAATACATATAAAATTAATCAAATAAACTGAAAATATAACATATATAAATAATAATTAATATTATATACTGAAATATACATTAAAAAATCAAATAAACTGAAAAATATAACATATATAAATAATAATTAATTTTATATGCTGAAATATACATTAAAAAAATCAAATTAACTGAAAAATATAACATATATAAATAATAATTAGTTTTATAAACTAAAATACATATTAAAAGTAATAAATAAGAAGAATAAAAGTGAGGAAAAAAACAAAATGGGTTAGAGATAAAAGGAAGAAGAAGACGCTGAAGTCTGAAGTCTGAACAGTGCAAACTGGACTGTCAGAGTCTCAGAGATAAACGAAGAAGAAGAAGGAAGAAAGAAGGAAAAAGAAAGAAAAAAAAGCAGAATCTGACGGGACCAAGAAGAAGAAAGAAAGAAGAAAGAAAAAAAAGAGAAAAAGAAAGGAGAAGAAGAAAATTACCTGGACTGATCAGCAATGTCGATGAAGTTGAACCCTAGGCTTTGGTCGACCTCGATCGAAGAAGAGAGAAGAAGAAATGACCAATTTTTGTCAATTTAGGGTCTGTTTTGTATAATTAAAAAACAGACCCAAAGTTTTTTTTTTTTAAAAAAGGGCCCTCTGCGCTTTTTTAACAGAAGCGATCGCTTCGTCGCTTTACTCGCTTCGTCACTTCGTCGATTCCTCCGTTGAAGCGTGCGCTTCCCTCGGTCGAGTCGCCTCAGGCAGCTAGAAGCGACACTGAGTCGCGTCGCGTCGCTTCGCGCTTAAAGCGACGAAGCGATCGCTTTTCTAAACACTGATCTCGTCAACCACTTAGTCACCCTGTCCGGACGAAGTCTAATAGATTACGTATATGCTTTTCTGTTTTTTCTTCTTTTTCACCGTTGCTGTCTTGAATCATCCTAGGAAGAAATTCATAGGAGTGCTGCTGATAGATTTTCATTCTTTGTTATGTATAGGCTTTGCTTTACGCCGTTGGATTAGGGAAAGGGGCTATTCCTACTGCTGCAGCTGTCAATTGGGTGCTTAAGGATGGCATTGGATATCTTAGCAAGATACTTTTGTCGAATTATGGCAGGCATTTTGATGTCAATCCTAAGAGCTGGAGGCTGTTTGCAGACCTTTTGGAGAATGCTGCTTATGGGCTGGAGATTTTGACCCCTGCCTTCCCACATCTGTTTGTTCCTATCGGAGCTGTTGCTGGAGCAGGGAGATCAGCCGCTTCATTAATCCAGGTAATATTTTTGAATCCAAATGTGAATCTGATCATGATTAGAAAAGAGCAAGCTTCTGATCTGCATGTTGTTACTGCAAATGAACTATATTGCTGATATTGTGTCTTAAAGATGTACTGCAAGATTCCCTTAGGCGTTTTCATTAATTTATGTGATTTATATCTCTCAGTCCAGGGAAGAATTGGATGTTATTGCCCCACACAATCCCACCCCCAATAGAAAAAAAAAGAAAAAAAAGGAGATTAAGGTTCATGCAGTAAGCAATAAACAAAAACATTTGGCTTACAGGCTGCTACAAGGAGCTGCTTCTATGCGGGTTTTGCTGCTCAGAGGAATTTCGCGGAGGTAATTTTTTTACTTATCTATGCTGACTTTGGTTGTCAAAATATGTTGGGGGCATGAAACTTCTAATGTTCCAATCTGTCTGTTGATTACCTGGAAGAACCACATATACATTTTTGCATATGCTTTGCGAGGAGTTACTGGAAGAAAAACATTTCTATTCTGAATCAGTTACTAATGGCAGGTGATTGCAAAGGGTGAAGCTCAAGGAATGGTGAGCAAAGCAGTTGGAATCATGCTTGGCATTGCACTGGCTAACTGCACTCGCTCTTCTACATCTCTTGCTCTTGCTTCTTTTGGAGTGGTAACTTGGATCCACATGTTCTGTAATCTGAAGTCATATCAGTCCATTCAACTAAGGACTTTAAATCCTTATCGTGCAAGTACTTCTCTTCTTTATTTATTATATCTTAAGATAAAAGCAATCAATTTTTAAAAGCACAAGGAAGTTTACTTTATGCTTTTTTTGTGGGTTAAACTGATATCAGTGGATTCTTTTCTACTAGAGTGCCCTATCTTCTTCTTTCTACTGATAAAATGAGTGTACAAGATCTTGATCCCCCCCTCTTCCCCCCAAAAAAGACAAAGGAATGAGCGTTAAAGACATGATCTGTAAGGTAATCACTTAGTGTCTGGAAAGTACATCTGGATTATAGATATTGACTTTATTTATTAACTGCTGGAAAAGTGTCCAATGTAAGCATGTGCACTTGGACACTACTAATAGCTATAGTACGTCAAAGAAGCCATCAAGTTTATCGAAATCTGACAATGCTCAACTTCGAAAAGAACGAAGAAAAGAATATTAGTATATTAACTAGAGGAAGAAAGAAAAAGAAAAACGAGATTAAGCTGGGTTGTTTGTGTTGTTTTTTGCACTTCATGCTCTTGCATAGACTCATACACAAGAAAAAGGGAGGAAAGAAAGAAAAAAAATGAAATTTACAGGTCTTTGCTGATTTAGCAAGGTTGCTGATCCTGCCCAATCTTTTGTTGCTTTAATTTAATAGAATTCTTACTAGGTTCTAATAAGTAGTTGAGACTTGTCGCTTAATATTTCCTTGTTTAATCTTATCTTAGAGTCTATTTTTTGACAGGTTTAGTCTTCAGTGAGTATCTGCTCAGTGGTCTAGTTCCTTCTGTTAAAGAGGTCAATGACGAGGAGCCTGTTTTCCCAGCTGCTCTTTTAAATCTAAAGGCAGCACATGAAGTGAGTTTGCGTTTACTTTTACTAGTTTCATAAGACATTTTCTCCTCACATCTGTGCAAACTTGAGGACCTTTATTTAGTTATTTTTTTTGTGTGGTGACGTTTTACTATGTAAACAAATTTTCACGTCTCCTCGGAATATATAAAATACACTTCAGGAATTTCTGATCTATATTTATGCAGTAAAACATGTTTACTTTGGGGTGGTGCCGGGGAGGTAGGTATACTCTTATATCATTCTATAAGTTGCTAATAGAAAAGATGGATATATCCTCAGAAAGACAATATATGGTCAGCTTAACTGTTTTATCAAGATATAGAGGATAAATGCATTGTGTTCATGCTCAACTACTAACATCAAATAAGAGTAAGAAAATTGTAAACGAGTAGTCGGAATTAAGAAAAAAATATGCCTATTCCAACACAAAAGGAAGAAAATGTAATAACTATTAACTAACAACTCGCAAGGTAGCATAATCAGTAACAATGAGTACCAAGGTTTAGTGAATAGGGAATTGGGATGGCCCTAACTGTTACGTGTGTTCCTTGTTTTGAATGGGAAAAAAGTTTCTCTGTTGATGCCATCTTCTGGTTAAAGATATCATTTGGTTTTGACTGGTAAACTTTGAAAATAGACTATTTTCTCTGATTATTGTAGTCTTCTCGGACACACACGGAAGTGCTTTCTGTCAATGCTAAACAAGCAGCTGCTAGGATTGTGCAACGGTTGGAGCTAGGTTCTAAACTTTCTAATGTTGCTACTAGTCGAGAAGATGTGCTTGCTCTGTTTGAACTATACAAGAATGAAGGTTACATTTTGACTGAGCAAGAAGGAAAATTTTGTGTAAGTAAATCTTCCTTTTGCTTGCATTATCCCCCCTCTTACATTTTGCTGCACACCATACAGCCCCCCCCCCCTTCTTTTAGAGCTCCTCATTAATTTTATTGTTGAGACATCACTTGTTTAGACTAGCCTGTAAATCCAGGCTAAAGTTTTTTTGGTCTACCATCTGCGAGTGGTGTTAACATCCTAAAAAATGATGAATAAATAGTTAGGGCTCAAATTGCTCTGCTTAAGGAACCTTTCTTTTATCAAGAACAGTTGATCATATTTCGGCCTTTCCAGAGATTGTTTGTATTTACTATTACTAGAGAAAGATCAAACTCTCTCACCAGGACATTAACTATGAATATTGGGGATTCAAGCCAGCTAAACTTAGTCATAGCACCTATTAGGCTTTGATAGGAAAGAATATAATTTTCCTTTTTTTTTTTTTTTCAAGAGAGCATATTTCATGTTTTGGAACTCCACTTCAGATGCAATCCAGCTAATTTGACCACCTTTTTTCATTTTTATATATTACGAAGAGAAAAGTAAATAGGAGAGTTTTGCAGAATCCATTTTGTAACTCACAATCACCACTGGTGAGTTATGAGGTCATTCATTGAGTTATTAGCAATTCAAAATTTTATGCTAGTATTGGCAACCAAAGTTGGGAAGTACCATGATAAGAGATCCAGAATTGACATGCTCTTCTTTCTTAGTGTATCAATTGTTCTGCAATTGCATCAGCGTAGTTCCCAAAACACCTTAAGGTGATCACCAAGCAGTATGGTGAATCACATAAAATTGATGATTGAGATCTAAGATTGGCCTTCTTAAGTGTGAATTATTGGAGTCAGCGTTGGCAAAAAAATGTCATTTAGAGATATTGAACTGTATGAATAAGGGAGAAGCTCCATGAAAGGAAACTTAATGCCTCATATAAAAATCATTCACTTAGCAGGAAAAGATGAACTGTATGAATAAGGGAGAAGCTCCATGAAAGGAAACTTAATGCCTCATATAAAAATCATTCACTTAGCAGGAAAAGATGAATACTCCAGTGAGTGACAAACATTAGAGAGGGAGGGAGTTGAGCTTGGGTAGCAGGGTTGTTTCACTCGGAAATTTTCCTCATTCATTTTCGGGTGTTCTCTCACTTCTGCTTTCCTTTTCTTTGGTGAGATTTGGGCCGTAACGTCTTTTTTTTGGGGTGGGGTGGGGGGTGGGGACCTCATGCTTAGCTAACATTTTACATTTGTTTTGCACTTGTTGGAGCAGATTGTACTGAAAGAAAGTTCATCACCACAAGATATGTTGAAGTCATTGTTTCATGTCAATTACCTGTACTGGTTGGAGAAAAATGCAGGAATCAAGTCGAGCAGTATAGCTAATGACTGCAGGCCTGGGGGAAGGCTGCAGATATCTTTGGAGTATGTTGAGAGAGAGTTTAATCATGTCAAAAATGATGGTGAAGTAGCAAGTTGGGTGATTGACAGTCTCATTGCAAGGCCTTTGCCAAATCGAATTCGCTTGGGTTATGCAGCTGTATCTTCTGTTGCAGAAGGTTGACCTTATATTACAAGGCGTGGTTTCTCTGAACAAGCTGTTGTTGCCAGCTCAAGTCATCCCTCATACCCTGTGGAGCTACCAAACCATGGTGATGTGTCACTTTGGATTTGCATCGACAGGTGGAAGAGCTTGAAAATGATTGGTAGAACCCGTTTCATGACTGTACAATGAGCTTGCAATGGTATGTTGTTCAAGAATTGGATGATGCAGTACGCTGGTGAATGAGGTGGGTTCTTGTGAGTATCTGGATTTGTTTTTGAATGCATGGTTTTGTTGCTGCTATGAAATTCCATGGATCTTGATCAGATAATGCTGCAACAGTGTTGTCAAAGGCTCATTTAAGGCGCACTTACACCCTGAAGCTCAGAAAAGCTCAGGGAGGGCGCTTCGCCTCGCTTAAGCTGCGCTTCAGTGTAAGGCAAGACACTAAGACATGCGCCTCATTGCCCATGAATTTTATCATGAATCAAGTGGCACTAAACAACAAATATGATCAGGAAATAGGTGTGACAGCTGTAAAGGAAAACGTTATGAATGAATTTGTTACTTTGTTCTTGAATTACATATATATTTTTGTTTTTTCCGTTCATTGCGCCTTTTCTTACTAAAGCCAACACTTTTAAGTGCGCTTTGCGCTTAAAGCCCAATAGACCTGAAGTGCAGTTTAGAGCTTTTCGCTTTTGACAACACTGGGCTGCAACATGTGGGGCTTCCTCCTCCATTTGTTTCATGGTTTAGTTCTCTTCTTATTCCTTCTACTTTCCTGCTTACGAGTTTACCTAATGTAATCATGATCAAGTTGGAGCCATGGGGGAGAACCCTTTGCTTAAGCAGCACAATGGTAGATGGATGAAGTAGACCAAAAGTATGTTACAAATAGCACGTTGTTGAGTTTAAATACCTTACAGTTTTACATTCAGTTTTTGTGCTAATGAACCAGGATGTTCGTGTTGGCGACTGGTTATCTATTGCCGGGTCATCATTAAGAAGGTGAGTTAAAGGTGAAATTTCAGTCTGTATAACTTTTGCACAAGCTATACGGCAACAAATATTGATTGTTCTGGCCCTTCCGGGTTATAAATTGGTCAAAATCGATAGTGAAAATATCTAAATTTGGTGGTTGTAGACCTGATGCCACGTTTCTTTTGTGATCAATTTGGAAATAATTTTGCAGTTTTGCTACGCTAGTGAGATGAGCATGTTGATAAAATTATAAAATGTTTAAGTGCTTGTTTTTGTTTTTTGGTAAATAGCTTTTTTATTAACCAAAAAAGTATCATTTACAGACTCCAGGCAAAGAGCCGACCTCTTGCACTCCTATTTACATCCGACAGCCCCTAGTTTAGCTATACTAACTATAGGAAAACAAGAAAATGTTCAGCTATCTCGCTAAGGGTGTGAACTCAGCAGACTCAAAGGCTTGCACCATTTCCTAAGGTTTTGTCCTCTAATGTGAATATGTACTGCTATTTCTCTACTGACTCTATCTTCATCATAAGAGCTCTTCTGGAACCTTAACAGATTCCTCTCCCTCCACATGACATAGACTGCCATCGCATATGCACAGCTAGTGATAGCTCCCAGTCCACTCTTCCTCTTGGCCATACTGCATACCCATTGTAATTCATGTGTAGCATCACCTCTGTTCCTGATATGCCCAAGCCAAGTCAGTAATCTCAGCCACAATGCACGCGTAACAGGGCATTCAAAGAATAGATTTGCATGAGTTTCAATGCCACCATGACAGAAAACACAAGGCATAGGAGCTTGTATGTCTATCATCTGCAGTCGATCCATTGTTGCTAGCCTGTTTTGCACTACTAACCATAGGATAAATTTCACTCGTGGATGGATGTTTCCCTGCAGTGTAAGGATTTTCCAGGGGACTTTGGGGTGACGAGGAATCAGGTGCAGGTACATCTTTTTAATAGAGAAGGAACCATCCATGTTCTGCATTGTTTCTAACTTTGCAAGTAAGTCGCCTTGTACCACAACCTGTTGTATAACCATATCTCGAGTTTCCATAATCTTCCTAACTACCTAAGCTGTTGTCTTAGGTATAGGGAAGGAGTCAAGAGTTTGTTTCTTGATGTAGTAGCTGTGTACCCACTTTATCTAGAGGCAGTCCTTTTTCTGTGCAATTGACCATAACTGCTTTATTATTGCAGCCTTGTTCCATATACATAGATTTAGGACATTCAAGCCTCCAGCTGCTTGGGGTAAACACACTTTGTCCTAAGACACCAGTGCTTTCTTTGATAGATTTATCATTCCAGTCCATAAGAAGGTTCTACATAGATTCTCAATAGCTTTCATTACCTTCTTTGGTATCACAAAGATCTGTGCCCAGTAAGTTTATATTCCAAATATTACAGATTTTATCAACTGAAGTCTGCCTGCATAAGAGAGGAGTTTGGCAGACCAACACTTTATCCTAGCAGTAATATTTTCAATAAGAGGCAGACATTGAGCCACTGAAAGTTTTTTAGACGACAATGGAACCCCCAAATATTTGAAAGGTAGATCGCCCAAGGAATATCCCAAGAGCTGCACTATGTCTTGTTTAATGTCCTCTGTCATACCAGCTATGTAAATGGAGCTTTTGGTAGCATTAGCCTGTAGACCTGAAGCTTGTGAGAATGCTTGAAAAGCACCGTTCAATAGTCTAACAGACTCCTTACCTGCTCTACAGAACATAAGCAAGTCATCGGCAAAGCAAATATGAGTAACTCCTAGTTTCCTACACTTTGGATGAAAATTAAAATCACCATTAGTGATCAATTGATTCATCTATCTTTGCAAATATTCCATAGCTATGACAAAGAGATAGAGGGATATAGGATCCCCTTGTTTGATTCCTCTTTGCCCAGGAAAAGGCTAGGTGAGCCCTCCATTAATGACCAGATAATAGGAAACAGTAGATATGCATTCCATGACCCATTGTACAAATTTGTGGGGAAGGCAAAGATCGACCATGACTCTTCTGATAAAGCTCCATTCCAATGTGTCATATGCTTTCCTAAGGTCCACTTTTAATACACATCTAGGGGATAAACCTTTCCTACCATAACCCTTAAAAATTTCGTGGCTGAAGAGTATGTTGTCCATGATGGATCTGCCTCTGATGAAAGCTGATTGGGATTGGCTGACAATATCACCAACAACCTTGCTGAATCGTCTAGTTAAAATTTTGGCTATGATCTTGTACAGGGTGGTACAACATGCAATTGGCCTATAGTCCTTTATCTGAGTTGGTGAAGGAACCTTATGTACCAGTATGATTGCAGTACAATTGATAGCATGCAGCATGCTGCCAGTTTGGAAGAAGTAATGTACAACTCCATAGACATCCTCTCTTACCACCTCCCACTGCTTGACAAAAAATTCAATAGGATAGCCATCTACTCTATGTGCTTTGTCTAGGGGCATTTCTTTTATGGCTTCCAGAATTTCATCATTTTGTTACCTCTTGCACTAGTTGACATTGTTGCTGATAGTTCAAACAAGTGCCTTTTTTATTACCTCTGCATTTGGACAAGGTAGTTCTGAGGCTCTTTCCCCCATAAGCCCAACGAAGAAGGATATGAATTCCTTTTCTACCAATTTGGGTTCTGTGAGTTTGATACCACACTCAATATAAACTGAAGTGATAGTGTTCTTGGCAGTTCTCATTCTCCATTGTGCATGAAAGTATTTGGAGTTAGTATCTCCACTAGTAATCCAGGTTGCCCTTGATTTTTTCCTTAGAACCTATTCTTCTATACTGCTCCACTTCTCCAAATGAAGCAAAATTTGTCTTTCTTTGTCAATAAGGAGTTGGTCCTGTGGCTGGTGTTTGAGATTTGCTTGTGTTACTTCTAGTTCCTCTCTCAACTGCTCAAGCTTTTGTTTGTATGATGCCATATATGCTATCAGCTCCTTCAAATTATCCTTTAGAAGGTGTAGCTTCCTCAACACTTGATGTCTAGGGTCACCCCTCACTGTCAAGTGCCATGTATTCTCAACCTTTTTCCTAAATTCAGGATGGTGTAGCACATTTGAGAAGACCTTAAAAGGTCTAGGGTGAAGCTCAATCCTTGCACCATAGTGGATAAGAATTGGTGAATGGTCTGATACTGAAGGATTCATGTAGTCAGCTTCAATGTGCCCATGTTTCTGCAACCAGTGATAGTTTCTAAATGCCCAGTCAATTTTGCTGTACACCCTGCTAGTGCCTTGCTGCTTGTTGCACCAAGTGAAATGCCAACCAATTGTCTTCAGCAGACTAAGCTGCAATGTATCAATACAGTGTTGGAATTCCTGTATCTCCTGTTGAGTTACAGGTGCTCCAATCCTGTCTTCAGTAGATAGCACATTGTTAAAATTTTCACATATATGCCAAGGAGTCGGTATCTGGTTCCCAATAAATCTCAGTTCATTCCACAAAGTATCTCTTTGTTGAAGGTCATTCTTCGCATATACAATAGTCAGATGAGTGGAGAAACCAGTAGTCTCCTCTACTGTGCAATGGATTAGCTGTTCGGCTATGCTAATAATCTGGACTCTTAGGTGTCTCTTCCACAGTAACCATATCCTCCCATTCACTGCATTTGGGTAATTGTAGCATGCTTCCCAACCAGGTACTATTTTATTCAGTATTATTTTGGATTTTGGTTCTTTAACTCTAGTCTCAATGCATCCAATGAGATCTACTTTATTCTTATTCAAAAAGAGCTTAAACTCTTTTTGTTTGAAGGGCTTATTAAGCCCTCTAATGTTCCATATTGCTATTATCATGGGGGCCTAAACCCATTCTCCTCAGATGTAGTAGCTGCAGTCTCCAGGGCAGAGTACCTGTTAGTGGTGGCTACTCTAACCTCGTTATTACTTCTTTCATTCTTATCAGGTTGATTACTTATCTCAGGTTGGCTCTTACTTTGATCAACTTTAGATAGCACATGATTTGTGGCAGTAATCTCCTTATCCTTTCCAGTAGGAGGTTGTTTGGCAGTGTCAATCTGAGTCTCATTTGTTGTTTCAGCAGTTGCTTTTACTTGCCATTCCATTTTTTGCAAGTTTCTTTGTTGCTTCTTTACCTCCTCCGTTTAGGCGCTTGGAACTTCTCCTCCTCTTTGTGTTCATGTTTCCAACAATTTTCTTCTACATGACCAAATCACATACATTCAGTGCAAATTTTGGCCTCCAGCCATATCCCACAGGCTGATAAAATACTCTATGTTGGTGTGTCAATGTCCAGATAGTCTATTTCCTCCATGTGATGCAACTTCCTGGGCCACTAATTCCTTATGCGAGGGAATTCACACTCTCTTTTCCATGGATGGCGCAGGTTAAGCTAACATGCCGAGAGAGAAACATATCCCGCCCGTTGTTGGTTGAATTATTGCGCAGAAATATTTTAAACCACTTTTAATTGCTTAATTATTCGTAATTATGGAATTATCTTGAAACGAGTCACGCGTACGTATTCTCATTTTGTTTGGCGTTAAAATTCATGTCACGCGTACGTGTACACAATTGATAACACTATTATTATTATTAAGATTATTTTGTCCAAAGTTGCGCGAACGCATATCTTGGTTTTAATTTTGAAAATCATAACTATGTCACGCGAACGTATACAAATCACGATAATTTGATCAATTCAGAGTGCACCTTAAGCATGTTATCGTATTCATGATTGTTCTTTTTCTAAATTTAAGATTGTTGTAAGGTCAGGAGTTATGGGAGAATATCTTGGTTTTCTTTTTCTCTCTCCCCATATTTCTTCACCGCTATACTGTATAGCCGCTCTCAAAATAATAGATGAAAAATATACTATATATATACATTTTTGTATGTTATATATAAAAAAAATATACAAACTTTATACACATTACAACTACCGGATATAAATAATTTTGGCCACAGACTAAATCTTGCCCTACTATATTCTATTTTACCCAACGCCCAAGAATGAGCAAGTTGTAGCTACAAGGGGTGTCAATCGTCCGAATAATTACACTGAAAATTCTCCTCCATGATTACTCCTTATTGTGAAAATGTAGAGACCTTTTTCACGTTGCACTTTCTGCAAAAAGCTTCAAAGTTCTTTAGTGCCTCATCTTTGTGACTCAAAAAAATAACCCAGGCGAAACGAGAATAATCATCAACAATGTTTCTTACCATTTATACTGGAGGTCTTTGTGGATCCAAAAAGATCTATGTGGAGTAGTTGCAAAGGTTCTGAAGTAGAAGCAATGTCTTTTGGTCTAAAGGGGGATCTAGTCTATTTTCCAAGTTGACATGCATCACAAATATGATCTTTTGAAATATTCAGTTTTGGAAGATCGATGACTAGATCTTGTTTTGAAAGCTTTTCAATGGAATGCATGCTTGCATGGCCTAGTTTTCTATTCCATAACCATGGGTCATCGATCATAGATGCCATACAAATATGATTATCAAGATTATCTATTTGCTAAGAGTATAAACAATCTTGTCTCTGTTTCTAGAAAGAATAGAGTTACCTCATTCATCTATTATAGACCAACTAGTTTTTTTAAAGCGTACCTCATAGTCGCTATCGCATAGCTGACTGATACTGAGTAAGTTGTATCCTAGTTCGTCCACAAGATAGAGTTCGTCTACTTAACGTGTAGAATTTAAAGGGAACTTTTCCTACCCCAATGACGTTTCCTATAGATTTATCTCCAAAAGTAACTGATCCGCAATCTAAATTTGTGACATATTTAAAAAGTTTATTTGTCACCGGTCATGTGTCTGAACACGCGCTGTCAAGATACCATTTTCCTTTTTTTTTTTTAATTTTTCTTGCGGTGTTTCTCCATAAAAAATAAATTACTTTTTCTTAGGCACCCAAGTTTTCTTGGGTCCTTTTTGGTTATACTTACAGGTAGAAGCCTCATTTGTTATTTTAGGTTTCCAGACTCATTCCTTTTTGTTCCTAACCCAGCAGTTGTTAGAAAAATGACCAGCTTCACCTCAATAAAAACAAGCAGGGTGACTCTGTTTAGTTCCCTCATAGGATCTGATAAAAGGTTCCTACCTAGGATTTTTTCGAGTAGTCGACTTATTTGATTTGATAGGGCCATGACTGGTGGATTTTCGTAAATCATTTAACTAAAGCTGGAGTTCATAGACTTCTTCCTAAAACATGTCTCTTTCAATTTCACATATCTCCGGTTTTATTTTCCAATCCTATTTTTTCTTTTTGAATTTTGTGAAGGACCTTTTCAAGATAAATCATAGCTAAATCAATAAATTCTTGGAGTTCATTATATTTAGGATAGGGACGTACCTCATTGGTTTCTCTGATTTCCATCAAACTTAGCTTTTCATCTAGGTCATTCTCTGATTCTTCATCATCACTTTCGCCTACTACCATGAAACATATGGTGGCCATTTCTTTATTTACAGACCCTTCTTCATCGCTCCATGCTCCGAATGATTTCTTCTTTTAAAAAACTTTGTTGATTTTCTTCTTTAATTTCGGACATTCAGCTTATATATGACAAAATTTTTCACATTCATAGCACCTTCCATCATTTTCATTTGATGGCCTTTCTTTTCTGGTAAATTGTTTACCTTTTTTTCCTCCTCTGGTTCTTCTCATCATATTTGATACTACCCTAGATAGCATTGCTATGTTTTCATCTTGCTCTCCTCCTCCCTTTTCCTCCTCATTCTCCTTCTCCTTCTTCTCTTTTTCTCCTTCTTCTCCTTCTCTTTCTACTTCTCCTTCTCTTTCTTCTTCTTCTTCTTCTTCTTCTTCTTCTTCTTCTCCTCCTCCCTCTTCTCCTCCTCCTCCCTCTTCTCTCCTCCCTCTTCTCCTTCTCCTCCTCCTCCCTCTCTTCTTCTTCTCCTCCTCCCTCTTCTCCTTCTCCTCCTCCTCCCTCTTCTCCTCCTCCTCCCTCTTCTCTCCTCCCTCTTCTCCTTCTCCTCCTCCTCCCTCTTCTCCTCCTCCTCCCTCTTCTCCTTCTCTTTCTTCTTTTTCTTCTTCTTTTTCAGTCTCGGCTGCAGTTACCTTGAAAGCTACATTTTTTGTTTTCTCTTCTAGTGCTCGTTTGTTTAGATAAGTCTTTTCAAATTCTATGAGGTCTCCTCACAATTTATCATGTGGCATTTTATCAAGATCTTGACATTCTAAGGCAATAACCTTAGGCTGCCATGTTGTAGGTAAGCTCCTGAGTATTTTTTTGGCTTGTTCTCCGGTTTTAATGGAATTAGTTCTTGTCCAAAAGTTTAAAAATATGACAACTTCTTATAGAAAAAAATATCAGCTTCAAAAGGAATACTGGCATACTAAGAATAAGCTAAAAATTAAAGTATCACTTGTCACTTTAAAATCTTTTTTTGGAATGATTTCTGTATTCTGGGCTTTTGCTTTATTAACTTTGTATAAATTCAGCAGTAAAGTATTGGACATTCTAATTTCAATTAGTTCAATTTCATCATCTAAATGAAGTGCTAAGAAAACTTTACTAGAACTTGCTTTGTCTTGTTTATTGAGGCGAAGTCCTAAACATCATTGATCTAGAAAATAAATCCCTAATTAAATAAATCCCCAGTATCCCTATTTGAGCCATTATACAAATTGCTTGTTCTTTCAATAAACCTATTCGTACCATGAATTTCACTGACCCATTTCAACCTTGTATTGTATATTTTAACAAGAAAAAATTTCGCTTGCATACGCTTGTATATGAATATAAGTTCTCAGGTTCATGTTACTGCACTAGAAAAGTTGAAGAAATTCAGGAACTCTAAACTTGAAATCAATATATATATATATATATATATATGAAAAAGAAGATGAAAAGACTCATCTAGTACTTATTTCTCTAAATATGTGGGAAGACTAAAGTAAAGGATGGAAGCAGATTAAATATATTTGAGATCCTTCATAAACGAAAATTTCCTCAGTCACTAAAATGTATCCCTAATATCCAACCAAAGCACTCAGCCTATGTTATAAGCTAATAAAAGTCCTACAAGATTCTATTATCAGTGTTAGTTTATATTAATGGTGATCTACAAACCAGGCAAGCTTATAGTCGTTTGACAAACTGTAACGATCCGGCCGGTCGTTTTAAGTGTACTAGCCTCGATCCCCTATTTATTGCCTCCTCTATGTTATATTATGGTTATGTGACTTGCCGGGGTTCTTGGTTTCGGGTTCAAAAAAGTTTCAAAGTGAAATGGGACATATAGTCCCTAAGTTAGAGGTTTAAGTTGTTAGAGTTGACAGTGGTTTGACTTTTATGAAGACGACACCAGAATGGAGTTTTGACGATTTTAATAGATCTGTATGGTGATTTTAGACTTAGGAGCGCGACCGGATGTGGATTTGGATGTTCATAGGTCGTTTTGGCGTGAATTGGCGAAGATAGGAAAATTAAGGTTTGGAAGATTTGGGAAGTTTGACCGGGAGTTGACTTTATTGATATCGGGGTCGGATCCTGACTCCGAAAGTTAAAATAGGTCCGTAATGTCAATTATGACTTGTGCACAAAATTTGAAATCAATCGGAGTTGTTTTGGTATGAATCGCCATTAGTTTTGGAATTCAGAAGTTCACAAGTTTCTTAGGCATGAATCGATGCGCGATTCGTGATTCTAGTATTGTTTGATGTGATTTAATACTTCGAGCGTGTTCGTATGATATTTTAGGACTTGTTGGTATGTTTGGTTGAGGTCCCGGGGGCCTCAGGTGTAATTCGGACCTTGTTCGGCACATTTAAGAACCTTAAGGAATTGCTGAAGTTCTGTTTTTTCTCAGATCTGGTTTCTTTCTTTGCATTCGCTAAAGGTTTCTGGGGAGGCATGTGAGGTTGTTCTTCGCGTTCATGAAGGTGGACACGCGATCGCGAAGGTAAGAGAAGTTGTTCACCGCATTCACATAAGAGGGGTCGTGTTCGCGTAGGTCTGGCTCAATGTGCATCGCATTCGCGTGGGTTATCTCGCGTTCACAAAGAGGATTTTGGCAGCTGTGTATTTTTGTGCATCGCGAACGCGAGGCAGATTCCGCGTTCACGAAGAGTAAATAACTGAGCAGCAGATTTAAGTTTCAAAATCGAGGGTTTATTTCATATTTCACATTTTGGATTTAGAGAGCTCAGTGGGATGCAGATTTTTGGGAGATTTTCAGAGAGATTATTGGGGTAAGAATTCCTAACTCGATTTTGGTTAAATTACATGAATCTATGGTTATTTTTATCATCTAATTAGGGATTTGAGTTGGAAAATTAGAGAAAAATGGTAGAAACTTCTTATGCTATAAATTGAGGATTTGAAAGGCGATTTGAGGTCGGATTTGAGGAATTCTTGTATGGTTGGACTCGTTATCAAATGAGTGTTTGGATTTTGAAATTTTGGCCGGGTTTCGAGACACGGGCCTGGGTTGACTTTTTGAGTTGACTTTTTATTTCTTTGTAAAAATCGTAACTTTATTATTCGAATTAGTTTCCTACAGTTTTTATTTATAGTATGAAGTTATTTTGGCTAGATTCGAGTTGTTCGGAGTTGGATAATCGAGGGAAAGGCCTACTATTGGATGAATTTAGCATGATTTGAGGTAAGTGACTTGCCTAATCTTGTATGGAGGAAATTCCCCTTAGGATTGGTGTTGTTTGTGAAAATTGTGATATGTGGAAGCCGTGTACGCAAGGTGACGAGTGTGTATACAGGCTAAATGTAAACATTTCTGATTTTAGCTATGTAGATTCCTTTCATGCCTTAATTGAGTTATCTTAACATGTGATATTAATCATTCTTAGTCTGTTTTCACATGTCTACTTGTCTTACTCTCTAATATGCTAATTGCCCTACATGTTTAGTTTAAGTTCTTTTTTTCTTTATTCCCTATTCATTGCTTAATTGTTGGACTCTTTTCTTGAAGTTGTTAAGTCGTGGAATATCTTTTTGTTGAAATTGATAATGAGATATAAAGGTCGTGATTCACATTGAGTCAAGTATTAAGTTGTGAAATACCATTCTGTTGAGTTGTTCATTTCGGTTGTTATTTGTTGAGACTCTTATGTACTTTGTGGTTGAGTCGTGGGTTCTTTACTGTGAAATTACTGTTATTGTTTGGTTTCTCTGGCAAGTTGTGATATTGGACACTTGAAGTGCGATCTGTGATATGCTGTGATATTGATACATATGCGGTGGTATAAGGTTTTGGGGTTGAAACACATGCGGTGAGATAAGGTAGGCTTGATACGCGTGGATAGTAAGGGAACTACTAGAAGTCATGCGGTATGATAAGGTGGGTAAAACACAGGATACTATTTCGGGAAAATAATTTTTAAAACTGAATGTAAAGGCTCCCGCGGTGATATAAGGACAGATTGTTATTTTGTTCTTGTGATTTGGGACTACGAGGCAGTACCTCAGTAGTGACCCTTGTTGATCTTTCTCTAATTATTGTACTTTTCTTCGGTTGCTTTGTTTCCTTTCGTGATGTATTATTTGCCTTGATTCTGTGTAGCTAGCTCTTGGTTTATTCCTTACTTGTTTCATTTCCTTGTCATTATTATTATATTGTTAAATCTTCCGTCCTATTTTTTATAATTTCCAGTAAGGCCTTGACCTGACCTCGTCACTACTCTACCGAGGTTTGGCTTGATACTTACTGGGTACCATTGTGGTGCACTCATGCTACGCTTCTGCATATCTTTTTGTGCAGATCCAGGTACCTTCTACCAGACCGGGCGTTAGTGAGTAGAGTCCGTGCATGGAGATTTCAAGGTACACCTGCCAGCTTCCGCAGGCTTCGGAGTCCCCCTCCACCTGGGTTATTCTACTTCCTTGTCCTTATTTAGACACTATTGTATAGATTTATTCAGTATGACTTCATAGAGCTTGTGACTTATATTTCGCCGGGTTTTGGGAGTTGTACATTGTTGAGTGGCTGATTTTATTTTATATCATTGTCGAAGTTTTGAGGCTTTTAAATCATTATTACAATCATTCCGCATATTTGTTAGTCTTACCTAGTCTTAGAGAACAGATGCCGTCACAATATCCTATGGTAGAAAATTGGGGTCGTGATATAAACACTATTTTATGATTATTTTGAATAAAGTTGATTGATGAATATTCCTTTATGTAAAAGGTGACTTAATTTATACAGTGAAATAAGGACAAGGACAGTGAGTAAAGAATATTCATTCTAGAAAATTTATTAAAATGACAGGAGAAACAAAATTTCGGCAAATTCAAGGGAACCCTGTATTTACTGATGTAATGATCTTTTCTCTGTAAAGGAGGAACTCATAAATTTCTTCGAGGACAAAGAAAAATCTAGGTGTAGGGGTATTTGATAAAGATAAAAATATAATAATACTATGCATAAAGTTAATTGTTATAATATTTTTTTTTATGGTACTAATCTTCTATATGCGTTGCAGAAATAATAAAATTTGGAAAAAATCAACAATTCACTACTTGTCAACATTTGGACTAGAACGAAATTAAAGATCAGAGATTCATATGTGGACCCCATCGTATAGAAATGAGCACATGGAGAAAATGAACAAAAAGATTGAAAGTATGCACTTCAAGCAAGTAGCGTTGGTTACTTGTCTATCACGACTCAAAATCCAACTAGTCGTGATGACACCTAACTCAACCTCCTAGGTAAGTCAATTAATAATAATCCAATTCAATAAGATTTACTGATAGAATAAATGATGAAATAACTAATCTTTTATACACTTCCCAAGGACTGGTAGTACAAATCACGAGTTTCTAAGATTTAGAGTTAACAAAGCTGGTATGAAATAAATACATCATCTATTTGAAATATACATGAACAGATTAATAATTATAAAGATACCAAGAATAAGAGGCAGCTATGACCGGAATGTAGGTACATCTTCAAGGCCAGCTCCCACCATACACAACAACATCAACATCAGAAATCTGCACGTAAGGTGTAGAAGTGTAGTATGAGTAAAACCGACTACATGTACTCAATAAGTAACAAACCTAACTTTAGGTTGAAAGTAGTGACGAGCTTGAACAACGGTCAGAGTCCAACACCAACAACCAAGAATAACTCGTAACAATATAATAAAAACAGTACAAATAATACTTAAAGATATGAAGCTCAACTCGTTCATAGTCACGAAAAATAGGCATGCTTTTTAGGTATAACAGTAAAATCCAAATCTTTCTCCGAAGTCACCAAAATGTGAGTATGTCAGAAAAACTGTAATTTTTTCCAAAACTTTGGCAAAATACATAAGTTGCCACCTAACCTATGGCCCAAATCCCTGTTACACACTTTCTGAGAACGAATATTACTTTACATACCGAACCTTTCCAAAGTGTATCTAAGACACACTACTTTTTTCTTAACCAGTTTTTCAGAATATGTGTAATATCACTATCACGACCCAAACTCCCTCCGTATAACGTCGTGACGGCACCTAGTCTCTACGACTAGGTAAGCCTAACAAATTACGGAAAATAACAAAACGAAAGTAAAACTTGGCAACTAACAGCAATAGATAACTAAATAACTAGTAACAATGCCGCTCGGTGTGTACAATAACCAATACTCTATAAATACACAGTCTTCCCAAAATCCGAAACATCATAAGTTACAAGCTACAGAAGGAAACTAGTATCTCTATACACTAGAGTTTAACAGAAGAAGTACATAAGGTAAATGACATAAGAGAGAATAGAGGGGGACTCCGAGGTCTGCGGACGCGGTAGATGTACCTTGAAGTCTCCGTACAACAGCAAGTACTCTCAGCTAGTAGCAGGACTGATAAGAAGTACCTGGATCTGCACACAAAAACATGTATAATAAGAGACTAGAATTTAACAAAAAGGAAACACAGCAATGCAACAATACAACACACATGGGTAAACATCAAAGGATTCTCCCAAGATACCGTCTCGTAGTCCCAAAATAAATATACAGGGAGAACTCCCGAGGTACCGCCTCATAGTCTCAAAAGTAAATATGCAGGGAAAACTCCCGAGGTACCACCTCGTAGTCTCAAAAGTAAATGTGCAGGGAGAACTTCCGAGAAACCGCCTCGTAATCTCAAAAGTAAATATATAGGGAGAACTCCCGAGGAACTGCCTCGTAGTCTCAAAAGTAAATGTGCAGGGAGAACTCCCGAGGAACCGTCTCGTAGTCACAAAAGTAAACACACAACTCAAACCGATAATTACAATAGTTAACAACAAGATTTCTACAGTTATACTGATAAAGAATAAGGAAAATTAACAGGAATCAACTAGGCATGCCTCACAGAGTTCAAATAAGAAGTTAAAGCATGTATACATGCCATATTAGACTAAACAAGATGACTACACATATTGGAATAGCTCAATTAAGAATGAAAAACATACTAATACTTATTTAAACGATATAACTCAAATTAAAGGAAAAACTGGTTACTACTCAGTAAAATAAATCGGGGTTTACAACAAATAGCCCGTGTACGTACTCGTCACCTCACGTACACGATGCTCACATATCACAACAGTACCAAATCCTAAGGGGATTTCTCCCACATAAGGTTAGGTAAGCCACTTACCTCGAACCAAGCTCAATCAATCGGTAACAATGCCTTTTCTATGAATATCCGACTCTGAATGGTCCAAATCTAGCCAAAATCAATTACATACCATAAATACAACTATAAGAAACTAATTTAATTAATGAAATCGAAGTTAAAGCAAGAAATTAGAAAATTGCCCCAAAAATTGACTCGGGCCCACATCTCAGAATTGGGTAAAAGTCACAAAATATGAACACCCATTCACTCATGAGTTTACTCATACCAAAATTATCCAAATCCGATGTCAAAATCCCATCAAAACCCAAAATCTTGGTTGAAGAACTTCTTTCCATTTCCCCCAAATTTTCACCCCAAATCCAAAATTAAATGATAAAATTAATGATAGATTAGTGGGATATAACCAAAAATAAGTGAAGAATCATTACCCAATTGATGTCTCTAAAAATCCCTCAAAATCTCGTCCAAATCCGATCTCCCAACTCAAGTTTTTGATAAAAATGGCAAAACCCTCGTTTTTGAAATGTTATATTCTGCCCAGGCATTTCCTTCTTCGCGAACGCGGCCACACCCTCGCGTTCGTGTTGAACAATTAATCACTGACCAAAATCCCTCATTCGCGAATGTGAGTGACCTCTCGCGAACGCGTGGCTTCCAATGCCTGCTGCTTCGCGAACGCGATCTCATCTATGCGAACGCATAGATCAAAGCCTTGGGGTCCCAGTTGCTCTACTTCCTCTACGCGAACGCGATGCACTGCTAAACAAACCTTCGCGAACGCGGCCCCCACTTCGCGAACGTGAAGAGCAATTCTCCTCCTGCCTCCAACTGCTCTTCACGAACGCGGGACTCCACTCGCAAACGCAAAGAAGGAAACCAGAACTGGGGACATCAGAAAATCTGCAATTTCTCACAAGTCCAAAAAGATCCGTTAACCACCCGAAATCAACCCGAGGCCCCCGGGACCTCAACCTAACATACCTACAAGTCCTAAAACACCATACGAACTTAGTTGAGCCCTCAAAATACATCAAACAATGCTACGAATCACCCTTTAATCCAAACTTAATGAACTTGAAACTTCAAATTTCTATAACCGATGTTGAAACCTATCAAACCATGTTCGATTGACCTCAAATTTTGCACACAAGTCATACTCAACATTATAGATATACTCCAACTTCCGAAATCGGAATCTAACCTCGATGTCAAAAAGTCCACTTCTGGTCAAAATCTCCAAAAATTCGACTTTCTCCATTTTAAGCCTAAATCAGCAACATACCTCTAAAACACAATCCGGACACGTCCCTAAGTCCAAAATCACCTAACGGAGCTAATGGAACCGACGGAACTCCATTCCGGAGTCGTCTTCATACAGTTTTGACTATGATCAAAATCCTAAGGCTTAAGCTTCCGTTTAGGGACTAAGTGTCCCAAAACACTCCGAAACCAAAAATAAAACCTCATAGCAAGTCACATAAGCAGAAAACGATACGGGGGAAGCATCTAATAAGGGATCAGGGCTATTACTCTCAAAACGACAGGCCTGGTCGTTATAATCACGCACCAATCAAACAGTGACACATGTCATTTAAAAATAAAATAATTAAAATTACAGTTATACCTCTTATCTTCCCCATCTAAACTACCATGGTTGTCTTCCTCCTCTCTTCACCATCAAACACCATAGCCTATTCCTTCACCTTTTACTTAATAACAAAGCCACCATTAACTAACAAAAATCACCAGAAAACACACCCAAAACTCCATATTTTTCCATTGAAATTGAATCAAGCTTTAATGGTTGGAAAAAATTTCGAAAAATTCTTGCTTCCGGAAAATTCGACTTCGCCATGGGTAAAGCTCAAGTTAAGCTTCTCTACAAAAAAAAAAAAAAGAAAAAGATCTTCTATGCAATGTTCAGGCAAGCTTTTGGCGGAGCTACAAAAAGCTTTAACTGCTGAATCTAATCTAAATTTCTTGACAAAAGATCTAGGGAAAAAAAACTAAAAACTAATCAACGAGAAGAGATATGAGAAATCGTGGTATGTCTATTTGAGAAGAAGGAGATCGGGTGGTGGAGCTCAAGGAGTAGCCATGGCAGAATTTAAAATATTAAAAAACTAAAAAAATTGACATCTGACACAAAATTCTTCTGTTCACACGACTCATTCGTTATGAAAACATGCACTGTCCACGTGGACAAAGTAGTATGTCTTAGATACACTTTGGAAAGGTTAGGTGTGTAAAGTAATATTCGTTCCCAGAAAGTGTGTAACATGGATTTGGGTCATAGTTCAGGGGGTAACTTATTTATTTTGCCAAAAACTTTCAACAACAGATAAGATGGTCCATTATCAGATAGCTAGAGGAAGGAATATCGCTATGCCTATATGTCAATGTGCATGTGAAGTTGTGATGACCCAATATGTCATCTTTAATTTTAAATATTAATTTCTATCTTCTGAGACCTCGAAAAGCACTATTCATCATTTCTCGACTTGCGTGCACAATCCATAAATTTTTCTGTAAAGTTTTTATATGAAATATTGATTAAAATATGAAATAGAGCTTTAAAACTCAATTGAGTTGACTTTGGTCAACGTTTTGATCCAACTGAACCGGATCAGTATTTTGACAGTTCTGTTAGGTTCGTATCGTAATTTGGGACTTGGACGTATGCCCGGAATCGAATTCGAAGGTCCCTAGCTCAAATTATTGGCATTTAACAGAAACTAGAAATTTAAAGGTTTAAGAATTTCTAAATTTGGTCATAATTAGGTTTTTGTTGATACCGGGTCCCGATTTAGATTCTGAGAGTTCGATCAGTGTCGTATCAATATTTGTGACTTATGTACAAAATTTAAAGTTATTCCGAGGTACGTAGTCACGTTTTCCGTTAGTTTTTGAAAAACATAAAAGGTTTGATTTTATAAAGCTTGAATTTCTAAAGTTTGACATGAGATTTGACTTTTGAGGAAACGACCCTTGAATGGAATTTTAATGATTTCAATAGTTTTGTATGGTGATTTTGGACTTATGCGCATGTTCGAATTTGGATTTGGAAGTCCGTAGGACAATTCAGCGCATTTTGGCGAAAGTTGAAAAATAGAAGATTTTTGAAAAGTTTGACAGGGAGTTGACTTTATTGATATCGGGGTCGAAATTCGATTCTGGAAATTGAAACAACTCCATTATATCATTTATGACTTGCATGCAGAATTTGAGTTCATTCAGAATTGATTTGGCAAATTTCGGCGCGAGTTATTGAATTAAAAATTTCATAAACTCATAAGTCTGTATCGACGCGCGATTTGTAGTTTCGCCGTTGTTATGTATGATTTGAGACCTCGAGTAGGTCCATAATATATTTTGAGACTTGTCGGTATATTCGGACGGGGTCCCGAGGGGCTCGGGTAAGTTTCAGAATGGTTTCAGACCATTTTTAGGTCATTTTTTACTGCTGGTTTATCACAGCAGTGTGCCAAATTTCTGATGCACAGAGCTGACTTTGGAAGATTATATCTCGCAATCTATAAGAAATCTGGAAATTATCAAAACATGAAAGTTGTAGCCCTTTCATTCTAGTTTCTAGAAAGATACACCATTCATCATTTGGACATTTATATAGTAAGTTTTGATCGATTGACTGAAGGCTGGTAATGTAGTTTTTGTTTAACTGGCAGTGTGCATCGCCAGAAATTTCTGATGTACCAGGCTGACTTTGGAAGCTTATATCTCGTAATCTATAAGGAATATCGAAATTATCAAAACATGAAAGTTGTAGTCCTTTGCTTCTAATTTCGATAAAGATAAACTATTCATCATTTGGACATTTGTACAAAAAGTTATGATTGATTGACTGAAGGATGGTACCGTAATTTTTGGCTTTAAACTTTTGAGACAAGTCGCATCTCACAGATGCGACTTGCCTGGACAAAATATATATGTCCGGAGTCCGACATTTTTGTTCATTTTTTGAGTTTTAGACCTCGGTTTTGGGCGATTGCAGAGGCATTTTTCACGAGTTTGAGTTGGGTAAGTATTCTTTATCCGAAATAAGTTATATTTCATGATTTCATACTCATTTACATCATGAATCCGTGAATTTATAGAAGAAAAATCAGATTTTTATAAAATCTTCCAAAAACAAAAATTTAAGATTTGAAAGCCAACTCGATGTCGGAATTCGATAATTTTTATATGGTTGAACTCGTATTGGAACGAGTGTTTGGATTTCGTGAGTTTATTCGGGATTCGAGACGTGGGTCTCACTGTCGGTTTTGAAATGAATTTCAGATTTTAATCCGGAAAATTAGTAATTTTATATGGAAGTAATTCCTACGATTCGTGTTGAGAATATTGAATTGTTTGTGACTAGATTTGAAGCTTTTAAACATCAATTCGCGAGGCAAAGGTTTATTGGAATTTTGAATTTGGTTGCGAAGCGAGGTAAGTGTCGTGGTTAACCTTGACTTGAGAGAATAGAACCCTTGAATTATTGTTATGTGAATTTCATGTGTAACGACGTATAGGTGAGGTGACGAGTACCTATACGTCGTCAAATTGATTGTTTGCACATTTATCTGGAAATCATAAATTATTTTAAATCATGAATTAATTACTATATTAATTATTTCTCTCATATTCCTTGCTCAATATTATGCTTTGAATCCATGCTTATTTGATTTATGTAACTTAATTGTTACTTGACATTTAGCGTACTAAATATTAAATTGTCTATTTTCTCCTTAATTTCTACAATTAATTGCTACTTATCATCACTTGTTTCTAAATAAATCATAATTATTATATGCTTGTTGTCTTTAAATTTCATATTAATTATTGCATATATTGGAATATTTCTTTTATACGAATTGGTAAATTGTATTATTGAGGAGCGGGTTGCACACCGTAATAGAAATAAAAGTGAATATATTGGAGGAGCGGGTTGCACGGCGCAATAGAATTGAATGAAAAGATATATTGAGGATCGGGTTGCACCTCACAACGGAATTAAATGAAAATGAATATATTGTGGGATCGGGTTGCACGCAGCAACGGAATTGAATATGAATATATTGTGGGGATCGGGTTGCACGCCGCAACGGAAAGTGATTTAAGTAATAATTGGTTATGACTGCCGAGTTGGCTTGATTGTTGATATGATTTACCAGTTTAATTTCTATTCATGTTCTCCTATATTGTTATTATTATTATTATTGCGTACAAGTTAATGTAAGTGACCTGCCTTAGCCTCGTCACTACTTCGTCGAGGTTAGGCTCGACACTTACTGGGTACATGGGGTCTGTTGTACTCATACTACACTCTGCACTTCTTGTGCAGATACCGGAGTTGGTCCCATCGGCGTACATTAGATTTGCTCGGATTCAACTATCCATAGGAGACTTGAGGTTTAGTTGCATGACGTTCGCAACTCTAAAGTCTCCATCTACTTTATTTTAGCTGTGTATTTCTGTCAGACAACTTTATTTTTATTCAGACCCTTATTTGTATTATTCTAGTAGCTCGTGCACTTGTGACACTAGTTCTGAGATGTTATTTAGACATCGCTATTATTATGGTTTACTCACTTTATTTCAGATTTTATTCCAGTTATTAGTTTCTTTATTATTAATTAAATTAAATTGTTAAAAAAATGGTTAAAATTATTCTAACGTTGGCTTGCCTAGCAAGTGAAATGTTAGGCACCATCACGGTCCCGAAGGTGAGAATTTTGGGTTGTGACAGAAGTCATGAATGTCACTATGTCGTACGGCATGAGGAAATGCATCTCAATGCCTACATGTCAACTGCAATGCAACGTAGTGATAAAACCATATGTATGCTCTTGGAGTATCAATTTGCTCAGTCCTCCCATTCACTCAGTCCTCACAGTCACTCAGTCCTCACAATCACTCATCACTCACACTCGCACTCAGTAGGTACATGTGCTCACTGTTGGTAAGTCAGACTCCGGAAAAGAGGATCCTGCCCAAGCGCTAATATAAGCCAATCATGGCATGAATATGACGTGCATCCCGATCCCATAAATATCACTCACAATTAGGCCCTCGGCCTCACTCAATCATCATCCTCTCTAATCTCCCGGCCTTACAAATTTCATGCCAATCAGCCCAAACAATGATAATATGACGTGAGACAAATGATAACAGAGACTAAGATATGATATGCAATGAATGAATATGACTGAGTATGTAATTGCAATTTAAGAAAATAACTCAATAGCATAAATGACCTTAGTGGGTCCCAATAGGATAAACATATAGCCTAAATATGGTTTCTAACATGGATCAAAGCTCAATTACTCTAGCACGTAGAAATTTCATGGATAGAAACAAGATTAGGTCACTACACAGTACCACAAAATCAATAGTGACATAATTCACACAGTGCTCGCCCATACGCCCGACCTAGTATGTGCGTCACCTCAACACCAAACACATATATTCAGGGGTTCATACCCTCAACACCAAGTTTAGAAGTGTTACTTACCTCGAACAAGCCGAATTCAATACCGAGCAAGCCAAACAATACTTTAGAAACGTCATCACGTGCGTACCGATCTTCGAACGGCTCAAAACTAGCCAAAAGAAACTCAAAGAACATCAAATAAGGCCAAAGGAAATAAACCTAATCGATAAATGTCGAATCTTTAAACATAAACTCAAAGTCAACCAAAAAGTCAAACCCATGCCCGCACCTAGGAATCGAACAAAGCTCACAAAATTCGACAACCCATTCAATTACGAGTCCAACCATACTAGTTTCACTCAAATTCAACTCTGAATCGATGTTCAAAACTCAAAAATTCACTTTATGAAATTTTAGACAAAACCCCCAAATGTCACTTTGAAATCATCAATCAAATGCCAAAAATGAAGATGGATTCATGAAATATAACCAGAACCGAGTATAGAACACTTACCCCAATCCATGTGATGAAAATCACCTTCAACATTGCCCAAATCCATGCTTCCCAACTCAAAATATGACAAAATGAACAAACCCTCGATCTTATATGCTCCTGTCCAACTGTTTTGCCTCGTTTCTTGTGCCAAACAATCACGAAACTCGTTCTTCATGCCTCCAATGGATTTCTTGTGAAATTCTAGTTAAGTTAGGCTTTTAAATCACTCCATTTGACCTTATAATGAAGGGCATATGGTGGTTTCAATATTTGAAAATAGTGCAGATTTTTAAATACGAATTCAGTGACAATTTCTTAATTAATCTGAAAAATCTAGCAACATAATTCTTAGTAAAATGACCATGAATTCCTCATACGATGTCCAAACTTGACGATTCTTTTTGCTATAACTTTGTAATTAGATACAGATTTAATAATTCAATCAAAACAGAAATTGGAACTCATTTGCTTAATGTGGTACCATTTATGCTTGAAGAAACGACGTCGAAACATAAAAAACGAGCACAACACAACCCAAACCTACCCGAAACTCATCCGAGCCCCTCGGGACCCTGTCCGAACATACCAGCAAGTCTCATATCATAACATGGACTTAATCGAGTAAATCATGCATAAAAATATCAAAACCACGAATCACACTTCAAATCGAACTTAATGAACTTTTGAACTTTCAACTTCCAAAACTCGTGTCAAACCATATCAAATCAACTCGGAATGATCTCAAATTTTGCACAAAAGTCCCAAATGACATAACGAAGCTAGTCCAATTCCCAGAACCATAATACGAACCCGATATAATCAAAGTCAACTCCAGTCAAACTTATAAACATTCCAAACCTTCAAATTGCCAACTTTCGCTAAATAGTGCCGAAACATTCTAGGAATATCCAAATACAAATCCGGGCATACGTTAAAGTCCAAAATCACCATACGGATCTAACAGAACCATAAAAACTCCGATCCGAGATTAAAGACTCAAAAGTAAAACTTGGTTAACTCTTCCAACTTAAAGCTTCCTAGTTGAGAATCATTCTTCCAAATCAATTTCGAATCACCTGAAAACCAAAACCAACGATACACACAAGTCATAATACATTATACGGATCTGATCATACCCTCAAACCATCGAGTAAAGTGCAAATTCTCAAAGCGACCGGTCGGGTCGTTACATTCTCCCCCACTTAAACATGCATTCGTTCTCGAACGTGCCTAGAGTCGTTCCAAAGCCATCGATTTGCCGTGTAACCTTACCATGCACATAACCGTGGGTGATACCATGCAACCCAAATACATGTAAGCCTGATAACACAACATAACTGGAGGTCATTACTTCAACCTTAGTGCGTAAACCTTAGAACCAAAATTTCCAACATCCGCATCCTTACAAGACCCAAATCTTGTATGTACACACTGTATAAATCTTATAAAACTGTATCAAGCCATAACCATACCCAAGATGAAATCACATGATATACCACATAACTCGCATACTCGTAGAAATAATTTCCGACCACAGTTACAGCTCAAAACAAACCCAGTACCGGTAATAAACCTTATATCAAACAAAACCTCATTCTAAAACCTTCATACACTATCGATGATGAAAGAAACACACAGAAACTCATAACCACTTATCATATCAACAAGTCATGGAGCCCTATCTCGTCCGACAAGAACCAAAGCCAAATCCTAAGCCGACTTCCGATATTATTCCTCCACACAGACTGTACTCAAATACAAAAGTACCCATTCTAGGTCCAATGACCTCATCTCATCAAACATAACAATTCTATTGACATGCCATACCAATACAACCTAAAGCCATAATCTGTGCAATCCGTGCACCAATAACCAACAACGCAAATATACTCAATCATGGAAAATGACTCAAATGACAGAACCGTCCCACAAGTTCACCAAGTACCACCACAACGTAATGTTATTAACCCATAACACATAGTAGGACCAAGACATACATATCTAACACAGAGGATCATATCCCAACATAGCCTCGCGGGAATGCGTGACCCATCCAAATACCGGTCCAGATGAAATACCTCAAGCCAACATGCTCAAAATCAACAACTACACGCAATTCGACATCAAATACACGAAGTGTATGACCATAACCATAGAGAAGCAAATAACACAATACACCACTGCCCGAAAAGAACATAACCAAGGACAATCAACCACTCAACACCCCAATAACCATTTCGCTTGAATTTCGCTGCAAGGCCATAACAGAACCACATCATGTGTGCATATAACCAATAAATTGCAACCCTTCGTAGCATAGAAGAGTAACACATAGAATATATCAGAACACACTCAAGCTCAACTCTAACCGAATGACACACCTTTCAGCAATAACGATGCTGAGTCAACAAATTCGACCCGATGTAGAATACACATTCTTCTCGAGTATACCAATGGGCCCCCAAATCGACTCCGGTCATCCCCAAATGGATAAATGTCCCTCTAGAAGTCCACAATGACCTAACCATAGCACGTACCATCATCTAGCTAACTTTGGCCACATCTTCATAGTCCGCAACCACGAAACAATATGCTTCTAAGAACTCCCAGTCTCCAAATTCATAGAACACATGAATCACCATTGCTGATACCAACTCCACCACTCGAATGACTAACACATCTCTCATACATAATCATCCCCTTGAGAAATAATTCTATGGTTCTTCCATGCCACATAGCAAAATCTGAACTTCATCAGTTGATCAACCAAGCGAGTACCGCAATACCAATGAAGTATCCGTAAGTCAAAATACAGTACGCCTTTTGAAATGTGCACCCTTCTCAGACAATACCAAGTAGTAATAGCATGCACTAAACATATGAAATCGTCCATATTGTTCAAAATTTATGACCTTCCTCTAAAATTGAACTGTCACCTTGTACATGTAAATCTCAATCCCACATGATGCACCTCTATCATGCCATCATATAAAAAGTACGAGAATCTTATAATCAACTCTGAGTTACTAGCAGAACATATACCCGATCAGTCAGAAACCTTCAATCTGATCCCGTCCAAAAGAAAATCACAATACGCAACATGCTCCTCATGCCGGTAGGAAATATCCATCTCAAACTGTGATAGAAACCATTGAGAACTCTTCGAAACCCATTTGCACATAACCAAGCCATCAGAACTGAATCTCTCTAACTCAACCAAGCCACACAAGTCGCCAAACCTAAGAGTGTTGCCACCAAAACACCTGTAGAGCCTCACCACCTCATAAGTACCCAAAGAACCGATCATATCCATTACCGTGCTGATCCAACCTACTACCAAGCTGTCCTATTTCTCCGAGTTCCTTCCGAATTACCCTCAAGTTGACACTTCTCCTTGCCAGAACACCATGATACTTACCCAAAGCTCACCAGAAGAGATCCTAGAATAAAATCACACCGCCCTAAGGCCCATAAGTCGACATATTCCATCTTAAGCACCCCAAAAGTACCATAATTGAGATACCCACTCTAAAAAGACCTTCTATGAATCTAAAGCCATTTCATTCACCTTACTGATACTGAAATGTAGAATACATAATGATATAGAAATACCACGAGTCTCGACACCATCCAATGCAAATCTCAGATTCTAGTCATATAAATCTTGAATCCATTAGAACCTTCTCGAGAGTCATCCACTCTGCTCAAATCTTAATTGCACCGCCCAAACGGGCTGAACGACATGTGCCCATTACCATGACAACACCCAAAGAAGTGATCCACACCTCTAAGCAACCGAGTGAATCCCTATTCCATACACACTACATCCGACACGAATAACAAACTCAAATCATTTCATGATTTTCATATACCCATAAAGTATATTATATCCCGTATCCAGAAATCTCCTCACTCGAGTCATCCTTGATCTCAATCTTTGCAAGTCATAACTGATTCACAAGTACACCTCACTCCGAAACCAATACAACACATAACCATGCAATCAAATTGTCAATGGTAGACTCCCCCACTTGGATTAAAGCCATAGATCAAATCACTCGATAACTCACAATGCCCATACTTTATTACTGCCATAATACCGTAGTGAGATTCAACTAAATCCTTTATAAGCTCATGTAACACAAACCATATAGTTCCTCAAATCATCTACTAAGCTCGCATTCATCCTCGTGATGGTTAGGCCAACTTTCACCATCAATCCAAACTCAAATCGCAACACATATAACCCATTGGTTGAAGGAAACTCTCCACATAACATCCTAAGGATCACACATTCGTAAATTACCTCGCAAGTGATAACTCATCTGCTTAGCCTCAAACTGACATCTCCTTATACCCTTTCACATCCACAATTACTACACAATCACTAAATCTTCGTGAGTCTGAACTCATCCAGAGGACATGCGAATCTACTTCGTCCCATAGCTGGACTACATGAAAGATCCCTCAACACGATCATAACTTGAGATATACAACACATCCACAGAAATCGTGCATTTAATAGTCCTTTCCACATCCCACGTAAACTCTTGTCGCCACAATTACTACGCAATCACTAAATCTTCGTGAGTCTAAACTCATCCAGAGGACATGCGAATCTACTTCGTCCCATAGTTGAACTACATGAAAGATCCCTCAACACGATCATAACTTGAGATTTTACAACACATCCACAGAAATCGTGCATTTAATAGTCCTTTCCATATCCCACGTAAACTCTTATCGCCACATCCAAACCATTTGGACGCATACCGCAATCACGTCATACTCATCACATAGCCCTCCAACCACTCACCGAGCCATAAATTTCACTCATAGGAACACTACCAGACATAGAAGTAAAAAAGCACATGCTCACACAACTGAAATTACAGAGCCTAAGCTGCAGGCTAAACCTGGCCTCAAGTCCTCCAGGCTGGCCCATCGCCAAAACACAGAAAACACATCTCGTACCTCATCCATAAAATCACAAGTTGTCGACGTATAACTGATATCGAATGCTCCTATGCACATATGAGTGAGTGGAAGGAATTTAAAAAGATACTCTTCAAGCTGAATCAATGCCGCATGATAAAGAAACAAAGATGGGAAGTTTATCCTAAATGCTATGTGGCCTCTTTATGATAGGTATGGACGTCATCATACCAACCCGCAAGACTCTACTAGACACTTGCTCATGACTCATAAAACCCATAAACCTAGGGCTCTAATACCAACTTATCACGACCCAAAATCTAACTAGTCGTGATGGCACCTAACCCAACCTGCTAGGTAAGCCAATTAACAATAATCCAATTCAATGAGATTTATTGAGAGAATAAATGATGAAGTAACTGAACTTTTATACACTCCCAAGGACTGGTATTATAAATCATGAGCTTCTAAGATTTAGAGTTTACAAAGCTGGTATAAAATAAATACATCATCTATTTGAAATATACATGAACAGATTAATAATTATAAAGCTACAAAGAATAAGAGCCAGATATGACCAAAATGTAGGTACATCTTCAAGGCCAACTCCCGCCATACACAGCAACATCAGCATCCAAAATCTACACGCAAGGTGCAGAAGTGTAATATGAGTACAACCGACCTCATGTACTCAATAAGTAACAAACCTAACGTTAGGTAGAAAGCAGTGACGAGCTTGGACAATGGTCAGAGTCCAACACCAACAGCCAAGAACAACTCGTAACATTATAATGAAAAATATACAAGTAATACTCAAAGATATGAAGCCCAGCTCGTTCATAGTCACGAAAATTAAGCATGTTTTTCAGGTATTACAATAAAACCCAAATCATTCACCGAAGTCACCAAAATGTGAGTATGTCAGAAAAACTATGATTTTTCCAAAAATCTTTCAACAACAGATAAGATGCTACATTATCAGATAGCATGGGGAAGGTACATCTCTATGCCTACATGCCAAGTATGCATGACAACTGCAATGCAACGCAGTGATAAAACCATATGTATACTTTCGGAGTATCAATTCGCTCAGTCCTCCCAGTCACTCAGTCCTCACAATCACTCAGTCCTCACATTCACTAAGTCCTCACAGTCACTCAGTCCTCACAATCACTCATCACTCGCGCTTGGCAATCGCACTCAATAGGTACCTGCGCTCACTGTTGGAAAGTCAGACTCCGGAAAAGCGATCCTGCCCAAGCGCTAATATAAGCCAATCATGGCATGAATCAATAAAGTATGTTGCGACGTGCATAACAATCCCATAAATATCACTCAGTCATTATCCTCTCCAGTCTCTCGGCCTCACAAATCTCATGCCAATCAGCCCAAACAATAATAATATGATGTGAGACAAATGATAATAGAGACTAAGATATGATATGCAATGAATGAGTATGACTGAGTATGTAATTACAAGTTAAGCAAATAACTCAACAACAGAAATGTCACGACCCGGAAATCCCACCCTCGGGACCGTGATGGCGCCTAACATTTCACTTGCTAGGAAGGCCAACATTAGAACAGTTTATTCATTTTTTAACAGTTCAAATTAAATAATAATAATAATAAAGAAACTGAAATAACTGAAATAGATTATGAAGTAAAGTGCGGAAAACATAACAACTGAAATATCTTATATAGCCCTGAATCTAGAGTCACAAGTGTACGAGCTACTAGAGTACTATAGATAAAGGTCTGAATAAAAGTAAAGTTGTCTGAAAGAAAGATACACAGCTAAGTTAAAAAGGGAGGGGACTTTAAGGCTGCGAACGCCGAGCAATTGTACCTCAAGTATCCACATTGATAGTCAACCCGAGCAATCTACTGACCGCCGCTGGGATCGACTTCAAAATCTGCACAAGAAGTGCATAGTGTAGTATGAGTACAACCGACCCCATGTACTCTGTAAGTGTCAAGCCTAACCTCGACGAAGTAGTGACGAGGCTAAGGTGGGCCACTTACAATAACCTGTATGCAATACAAAATAATGACAGGAAAGGAAAATAAGGAAATAAATTAAGGCAGTTAACTCATGAAAATAACTCAATCCTCGAAGAAAAACCAGTAAATGAAAAAAATACCAATCCTTAGAGTCTCGTATAAAGATACCGAAGCCAACACAACACAATAAGGAATAGAGAACACATAAATTGTTATGGCGCGCAACCCGATCCCACCGTACAACACTATCATCCCTTATTCCACCATATAAATATCAATAATGATAAATAAATATATGTTGTGGTACGCAATCCGATCCCACCATATAATCAGAATCAATATCATAATTCACCCTTATTTCGCCATATCAATCCACCTTTTTTACTTGTTGCGGCGCGCAACCCGATCCAACCGTATCAATATAAATTCACCCTTATTTCACCACCCTTATTGCGCATGTTACGGCGCGCAACCCGATCTCACCATATCAATATAAATAAATCAATAAGTGCAATCAATTTAATAACTCGAATGACAAGAATCTCTACGATTAATGAATATAAAGCAAAACCAGTAGGGAAATCTCATGCCAAATTAAGAATTCACTATAACTGATATTAAGCAGTAAAACAAGTCAAGTAAATGATAACTAAAGTGTTCAAGTAAGTCAATTAAGGCAAGTAGCAGTTAATCATGGAAGCAAGGGAGAATAAAACATTTTTAACACTAGAATAATAAATGACAAGTGGCAAATAAAGTCATGGGGAGCATTTAAAGCATGTAACAGTTAGGACATGGAATGAAATAATTAATGAAATACGGAAAGGCATGGAAATAATTATTTTGGCGACGTATATACACTCGCCACCTCGCATATATGCCACAACACATGAATTTCACATAGCACATAACTCAAGGGTTCCTAATTCCCTCAAATGAAGGTTAAACCCGACACTTACCTCACTCCAGAATAAACTCAAAATTCAATCACGGCCTTGACTTTCAAACAAGCCTCCAAACCTACCAAAACTAGAAAATTATTAACCGAACGATTCAAATTAAGCTTTAGAAATTACTCACGAATGAAAGAGGTTCAATTCATATCATTATTGAAAAAGTCAACAAAAGTTAACCCCCAGGCTTGCTTGGCCAAAACCCGAGGTTCGGATCAAAATCCGATCACCCATTCACCCCCGAGACCGGTTATGTAATTTGTTTCGAACTCCAACATTAATTCGAGGTCTAAATTCTAATTTTACAAAAATCCCTAATTCTACCCAAATCCCTAATTTCTACCATGGAAGTCCTAAATTTAAGGTTGAAATCTTATGAAATGTAGTGGGTAATTGAAAGAAAGTAGGTTAGAGTCACTCACCAATGAATTGAGGAATAAAAACTCTTGGAAAAATCGCCTCTAGGGTGTTTAGGGTTGAGAATTTGAGAGAATGAGCTAAAATCCTGTCTATCTAAGCTTTTGACCAGTCGCAGATGTCGCAATTGAGACATGGGGTTCGCAATTGCGAACCCCGCAAATGCGAAAAAGCCTTTGCAAATGTTAAGCCTTCACACCCCTCTGCATTCGCGAATGCGAACAATATGTTCACAAATGCGAACCTGAGAAGATCGCAATTGCGACCCAAATCTCGCAAATGCGAGAAACCAGCCCCCAGCCCTTACTCTCAAAGGCGGAGTCTCCTTCGCAAATGCGAGGCTCACGTTTGCGAGCCAAATCTCGCATTTGCAAAGTCTGCAGTCCAGCACCAGAACACACATGCACTAGCTATTTTCTAAGTCCAAACCCACTCTGACGCCTATCTGAAGCTCACCAGAGCCCTCGGGGCTCCAAACCAAATATGCACACAAGTCCAAAAACATCATACGAATTCGCTCGTGCGATCAAATCACCAAAATAACACATAGAACTACGAATCAGACACCAGAACGAATGAATTTTTCAAAGAAACTTAAGAACTCTCATTTTAATAACTGGACGTCCGAATCACGTCAAATCAATTCCGTTTTGCACCAAATTTTGCACACAAGTCATAAATACAGTAATGAACGTATACCAAGTTCCGAAATAAAAAATCCGGACCTGGTAGCAAAAAAGTAAAACTTCAGTCAAACTTATTAATTTTTTAAACCTTTAAGATTCTAGTTTTCAATAAATTGCGATAATTCAAGCTAGGGATTTTCGAATTCGATTTCGGGTATATGCCCAAATTATGATACGGATCCACCGGGACCGTCAAAACACTAATCCGGGTTCGTCTGCTCAAAACATTGACTGAAGTAACCTCAAATGAGTTTTTAAGGCACGATTTCACATTTTTATTAAATTTTCACATAAACCTTCCGAAAAGACACGGACTGCGCACACAAATCGAAAAAGGCTCAACAGAGCTAATAGAGGTTTCAAAACACATAATTTAAGGTTAAAACTATAAATAACCTATCGGGTCATCATATTCTCCACCTCTAAAACAAACGTTCGTCCTTGAACATACATAGAAAAGTACCCGTACTGGTGAAAAGGTGTGGATATCTACTCTGCATGTTCGACTAGGACTCCCAGGTGGCTGCCTAGATCGTCTGACCTCTCCACTGCACTCGAACTGAAGGATAACTCTTAGACCTCAACTCTCGGACCTGCCGGGCTAGAATAGCCACCGGCTCCTCCTCATAAGTTAAATCTGTGTCCAATTGGACTGAGCTAAAATCTAACATATAGGACGGATCAGCGTGATACTTTCGGAGCAAGGACACATGGAACACCGGATGGACTATTGATAAAATAGGTGGCAATGCGAGCTTGTAGGCCACCTCACCCACTCTCTCAAGAATCTCTAAGGGCCCGATATACCTAGGGCTCAACTTGCCCTTCTTTTCGAACCTCATCACACGCTTCATGGTGAAAGCCGGAGCAATACCTTCTCTCCAACCATGAATGCAATATCACAAACTCTACGGTCGGCATAACTCTTCTACCTAGACTGAGTTGTGAGAAGTCGATCCTGAATAATCTTGACCTTATCCAAGGCATCATGTGCCAAATTTCTACCCAACAACTGAGCCTCCCCCGACTTGAACCATCCAACTAGCGACCGGAACTGCCTCATAAGGAGCCATCTAAATGCTCGACTGGTAGCTGTTGTTGTAGGCAAACTTCGCAAGTGGCAAGAACTGGTCCCAAGATCCCCCAAAATCCATAACACAAGCGCGAAGCATATCCTCCAATATCTGAATAGTGCGCTCGGACTGTCCGTCCATCTAGGGATGAAATATTATGATCAACTCAACCTGTGTGCCCAACTCACGTTGTACTATCCTCTAGAAGTGTGAGGTGAACTGCGTACCTCGATCAGAAATGATAGACATGGGCACAATGTGAAGACGGACGATCTCGCGGATGTAGATCTCTTCTAACCGCTCTGAAGAATAGGTAATTGCCACTAGAATGAAATGTGCCGACTTGGTCAGCCTTTCCACAATGACACATACCGCATCGAACTTCCTTTAAGTCCATAGGAGTCCAACAACATAATCCATAGTGATACACTCCCACTTCCACTAAGGAATCTCTAACTTCTGAAGCAAACCACCAGGCCTCTGATGCTCGTAATTAACTTGCTGACAATTTAGACACCGAGCTACATATGCAACTATATCCTTCTTCATCCTCCTCCACTAATAATATTGCTGCAAGTCCTGATACATCTTGGCGGCACCCGGGTGAATAGAATACCGGGAACTGTGGGACTTCTAAAGGATCAACTCACCAAGCCCATCCACATTAGGAACACAAATATGGCCATGTGTCCTCAAAATCCCATCATCTCCAACCATAACCTTCTTGGCACCACCATGTCGTACCGTATCCTTAAGGACAAGCAAATGAGGATCATCATACTGACTCTCTCTGATGCGCTCATACAAGGAAGACCGAGCGACTGTGCAAGCTAAAACACGACTAGACTCTAAAACATCTAACCTCACAAACTGATTGACCAAAGCCTGAACATCTGCAGCAAGCGGCCTCTCACCAACTGGAATATACGCAAGACTGCCCATACTCACAACCTTTCTACTCAAGGCATCGGCCACCACATTGGCCTTACCAGGATGATACAAAATAGTGATAACATAGTCTTTCAATAGTTCCAACCATCTGATCTGCCTCAAGTTGAGATCCTTTTGTTCGAACAAATACTGTAGACACCGATGATCCGTGAATACCTCACACGGCACGCCGTAAAGATAGTGCCTCCAAATCTTCAGCGCATGAACAATGGCTACCAACTCTAAGTCATGAACATGGTAATTCTGATCATGAACCTTCAATAGCCATGACGCATATGCAATCACCCTGCCATCCTGCATCAATACTGCACGGAGCAATACGAGATGCATCATAATACACCGTGTAAGATCCTAAACCGGTGGGCAATACCAACACCGGAGCCGTAGTCAAAACAGTTTTGAGCTTCTGAAAGCTCAACTCACACTCGTCTGACCATCTGACCGGGGCACCCTTATGGGTCAATCTAGTCAATGGGGCTGCTATAGAGGAAATCCCCTCCACGAACCGGCGGTAATAACCCGCTAAACCCAGGAAACTCCGGATCTCTATAGCTGAAGTAAGTCTAGGCCAGTTCTGAACTGCCTCAATCTTCTTAGGATCCACCTTTATGCCCTCTGCCGATACAAGATACCCCAAATAGGAAACTGAGTCTAACAAAAACTCAAACTTTGAAAACTTGGCATATAACTGGCTATCTCTCAGAGTCTGAAGTACAATCTGAAGATGCCGCTCGTGCTCCTCTCGACTGCGGGAGTAGATCAAGATGTCATCAATGAATACAATCACAAAATAATCCAAATAGGGTTTGAACACCCGGTTCATAAAATTCATAAATGCAGCTGGGGCATTTGTCAACCCAAATGACACCACTAAAAACTAATAATGCCCATACCGAGTCCGAAAAGCCATCTTAGGGACGTCAGATGCCCTAATCCTCAACTGATGGTAGACAGACCTTAAATCAATCTTTAAAAACAGTTTGGCACCCTGAAGCTGATCAAATAAGTCATCAATCCTCGACAACGGATATTTGTTCTTGATAGTGACTTTCTTCAACTTCCAATAGTCTATGCACATCCTCATCGACCCATCTTTCATTTTCACGAACAACACGGGCGCACCCCAGGGCGAGACACTAGGTCTAATGAAGCCCTTATCAAGCAAATATTGCAACTTCTCTTTCAACTCCTTCAACTCCGGCAAGGCCATACAGTATGGCAGAATAGAATTGGGCTGAGTGCCCAGAGCCAAATCAATACAGAAATCGATATCCCTATTGGGTGGCATCCCCGACAGGTCTGTAGAAAACACCTCTGGAAACTCACGAGCAACTGGTACTGAATCCATAGATGGAACCTATGCACTAGAATCACAGACGTAGGCCAAATAGGCTAGACACCCATTCTTGACCGTACGTCGAGCCTTCACATAAGAGATAACTCTGCTGGTAGAGTGACCAGGATTCCCCCTCCACTCCAACCGAGGCAACCCCGGCATGGCTAAGGTCGGCGTCTTGGCGTGACAGTCCAATATAGCATGAGAAGGTGACAACCAATCCATACCCAAGCTGACATCAAAATCTACCATATCAAGAAGTAGCAGGTCTACACTAGTCTCAAGACTCCAAATAGTAACCACACACGAGCGATAGACACGATCTACAATAATAGAATATCTACAGGCGTGCACACATACACATGAGCACGCAAAGAGTCACTAGACACAACCAGATATGTAGCAAAATGTAACGACCTGACCGATTATTTTGGGTATTTATGCTCCTTTCTACTATTTGAAGTCTTGAATAGATTCATACGATATATTATGACTTATGTGAATTGTCGATTTTGGTTTTCAGGTATTTTAGAGTTGGTTTGGAAGAATGAAATTCAAGGTTTAAAGCTTAAGTTGAAAAGGTTGATCGGATGTTGACTTATGTGTAAAATACCCCGAAATCAAGTTTTGATGATTTCGATAGCTCTGTATGGTGATTTTGGACTTAGAAGCGTGACCGAAAAATTATTTGGAGGCCCGTAGCTAAATTAGGCTTGAAATGGCTAAAATAGAAATTTAAGTTTGGAAATTTGACCGGGGAGTTGACTTTTTGATATCGGGGTCGAAATCCAATTCTGGAAATTGGAATATGTCTGTTATGTCATTTATGACTTGTGTGTAAAATTTGAGGTCAATCGGACTTGATTTGATAGGTTTCGACATTGAATGTAGAAGTTGGAATTTCTTAGTTTTATTAGGCTTGAATTCGGGTGCAATTCGTATTATTAGTATTATTTTATGTGATTTGAGGCCTTGACTAAGTTCGCATGATGTTTTAGGACTTTTTGGTATATTTGGTTGGGGTCTCGGGGGCCTCGGGTGTGTTTTGGGTGTTATCGGATCATTTTGGGCTACTTTGGTTGCTGGTTTTCTGATGTCTGGTGTTGTTCTTCACTTTCGCGAGGAGCCTCTCGCATTCCCAAAGAAGGATTTTGCTTCTGGGACTTTGTTCTTCGCGTTCGCGAAGAGGGAATTCCTGTTGTCCGTCGTCTGATTTTAGAAGCTTATATCTCACAATATATAAGGGATCTAGAGATGATCCAAAAATGAAAGTTGTAGCACTTGGTGTCTAGTTTTCATAAAGTTAAACTATTTGTCATTTAGAGTGGTGTACAAAAGGTTATGGTGAATAAACTACAGGCTATCTGGGAAGCATTTGGAAATCTCTACTGCACAGGGCTGACTTTGGAAGCTTATATCTCGCAATCTATAAGGAATTGGGAGATTATAAACAAATGAAAGTTATAGACATTGATGACTAGTTTCCAGAAAATTAAACCATTTTTCATTTGGAGTTTTGTACAAAATGGTATAACCATTATACTAGAGGCTGTCTAAGAAGAGTTTGGAAATGGCTTTTGAGAATTTTGTTCATCGCGAACGCGAAGAAGGAAGTCGGGTCAGTGTTATAAGTCCTCTATTTCGGACCTTTGATCCATTATTTTGTATTTTAGTTGGGAACCTCGGGATTTAGCGATTTTGGAGAGGAATTTATCCACAAAACTTGGGGTAAGCATTCTTGACTCACTTGTGATTATATTTCATGGATTAATCTTCATTTTTAGCGTTAGATTATTGATTTTTCAAGAAGAAATCGTAATTGAATGAAATTAGTATGGTTGAACTCGTAATTGAATGGATTATTGGATTTTGTGAGTTTCATCGGATTTTGAGACGTGGGACCCACTGTCGACTTTTTGAGCGGAGTTGAAAATTTTCATAAATTGTTAATTTGTAAGCATTGGAGTAAATTGTGATTTATTTGCATGTTATTTGAATAGATACGGATCGTTTGGCTTGAATTGAGGTGATAGCAAGGTGTATGGAGGTTGATACGCATGGAATGGGATTTTCGGAGTATTGCTTAGCTTGCTCGGCATCGGATTCGGCTTGTTCGCGGTAAGTAACATTTCTAAACATGGTTTGAGGGTATGAATCCCCGAATTTTGTGTTATATAAATTGTTTGGAGGTGACGCACATGCTAGGTGACGGGCGTGTGGGCGTGCACCATAAAAATTGTGACTTGAATAAATTTTGTAGAGTTGTAAAATTAAATAATCATGTTATTATCCCCATATCCTCCATGTGCTAGAGAAATTGAGCCGAGACTCGTATTAAAGATCGTGTTTAGGCTACGTGCGAATTTTTTTGGGAACCATAGGGTCGTATTGCTGTTGAATTTAATTATTTTTAAAAATGTATATTTCATACTCAGTCATGTTCATCCATTGTGAGGATATTTATGGGATCGGGCTTGCCCGCCTGCAGCAGGCCATATTGACTTTATATATATTATTATTATATGAATCGGGGCTGCCCGCCTGCAGCAGGCCATATCGGCTTTATTATTATATGGATCGGGGATGCTCGCCAGCAGCAGGCCATATCGGCTTTATATCACGCTTAGGCTGAAGGAGCCCCTCCGGAGTCTGCACCCCCCACCCCTCCCCCCCCACAATGAGCGTAGATGATTTATATTGAGGGATGGATCTTTCCTAGACATGGATCTTGTCCGAATCATTTATATTGAGGGATGGATCTTCCCTGAGCATGGATCTTGCCCGAAGCATTTATATTGAGGGATGGATCTTCCCTGGGCATGGATCTTGCCCGAAGCATTTATATTGAGGGATATATCTTCTCTGGACATGGATCTTGTCTGAATCATTTATATTGAGGGATGGATCTTCCGTGGGCATGGATCTTGACCGAAGCATTTATATTGAGGGATGGATCTTCCCTAGGCATAGATCTTGCCCGAATCATTTATATTGAGGGATGGATCTTCCCTGGACATGGATCTTGTCCGAATCCTTTATATTTGGGGATGGATCTTCCCTTGGGCCGGATTGACCTTATATAGTACTGAGTGACTGACTATCAATCGATGTGTGTGTGTGTGTATATATATATATATATATATATATATATATATATATATATATATATATATATATATATATATATGGGATGAATCTTCCATGGGCTGGATTGGCCATATACAGGACTGAGTGATTGAGTATTTTGAGATTTGAGTATACGAGGTTTCCATTGAAGTGCATCACATACAATATGTACATTGGCATATAGATATAGAGATGTCATATTCCTCATATCATTTAGAATTGAGCTATTTTACTTGTACTGAGCTTAACTGTTGAACTTGAAAGCATGCCTACATTTCTATACTGTTATTTTATATTGGATTATACCTATTGAGCTCGTCACTACTTTCATCCCAAAGGTTAGTCTTGTTACTTATTGAGTACATGGGGTCGGTTGTACTGATACTACACTTCTGCACCTTGCGTGCAGATTTCAGATGGTGATGTAGCTGCGTACGACGAGAACTAGATCTGAAGATGTACCTGCGTCCCGGTTATTGCTGCCTCTTATTCATGGTAGTTTTAGAATTTTAATCTGTTTATGTATAATTCAAACAAATGACATATTTTTATTTTACACCAGCTTTGTAAATTCTGAATCTTAGAAGCTTAAGATTTGTACTACCAGTCCTTGGGGAGTATATTAGAGTCAGTTAAATATTAACTGAATCGGATTGTATTATTTGGCTTACCTAGCGAATGATGTTAGGTTCCATCACAGCTAGTTGGATTTTGGTTCGTGACACAAAATAGGATGACACATAGGAGTAAGTAGATCCCGAATCAAAAAGAACTGAAGCATCTCTATGGAAAACGGGTACAATACATGTGATAACGACATCAGATGACTCGGCCTCAGGCCTAGCTGGGAAAGCATAACATCGGGGCTTAGCCCCACCACTTTGAACTATATCTCTGGGACGACCTCTAGCTGGCTGACCTCCACCTTTAATGGCCTGACCTCTACCTCTAACGGCCTGATCCCCACCTCTGGCTGCCTGACCTCTGGCACCTTCCCCTGGCTGGCTGAGCGGGCGGTGGAGCAACCGGTGCCTGAACCATGGCACAAGAATTCTGTTATGGCATGCCACCCAATAACCTCGGACATGACCTCCTGATGTGCCCAAATCCACCACACTCAAAACACACATCCTGCTGTTGTGGATGCTGGAACAGAAGCTGACCCGAACAGGCCGGATAACCACGACGATAGCTCTGAATCGGAGGTGCACTGATAGGAGCTGATGGTGCACTATAGGCTGGCTGCCCAGAATAAGGCACATAAGGACAACAACCCCCAAAAGCACTGTGAGATGCCTGAAGCGCTGAATAAAATGGCCTGGTAGGATGGCCTCTACCAAAATCACCCTTGCCTCTAGATGAGGCACCATTGTAACTACCGGAATGACGGGGCCTCTTATCTGACACCGGCCCCCTCTCCTGAGCACGAACCAACTCGATTTGCCTAGAAATATCAACGGCCGTATGGAAGGTAATACCTCTCCTTGTCTCCTTGGCCATCTGAAGCCTGAGAGTGTAAGTGAGCCCATCAATAAATCTCCTCACCTGCTCCTTCTCAATAGGAAGCAGGATAGTGGCATGGCGATCTAAGTTCACAAATCGAGTCTCGTACTAGTGACAGTCATACTGCCCTGTTAGAGATGCTCAAACTGCCTACGGTAATCCTACCTTAGTGTGACAGGGAGGAACTTCTCAAGAAAAAGCTGTGAGAACTGATCCCAAGTAAGTGCAGGCGACCCATCTGGTCTGGTCAACATATAATCTCTCTACCACCTCTTGGCAGAACCCTTCATCTGAAACACAGCAAAATCGACCCCGTTAGTCTCAACTATACCATGTTCTGCAACACCTCATGGCAGCAGTCAAGATAATCATGTGGTTCCTCACAAGGTGCACCAATAAAGTGAACTGGAAAGAGCTTAGTAAACTTGACCAATCTCAATAAGCCTCAGAAGACATGTCGGTCCTATCACCGGCCTGTGTCGCAACAACCGGCTGAACTACCCCAACTGGAAGGGCTGCTGGAGTCTGATACTAGGGAGCCATCTGCTCCAGGGTGTGAGTAGAGGGAGTCTGTGCTCCTTCCCTAGCCTGAGAGACGTCTGGTTCCACCGGAAAGGTACCGGTCTGGGCCACACTCTCCATACGTCCCACCAAACGGACTAGAGGGTCTTGCAGTACTAGAGTGGCTATGAACCCCTTTGGGACCTGAGCTGCTCTAACAGGTACAGTCTGAGCTGGAATCTCCTCATCGAAATCTACCTGAGGCTCCACTGTCGATGCCTCTGCCTCAGCCTCTGGTGCGACCTCGGCCTCGACCTCTACCCCTAGTTGTAGCTTCCACAGGGGGCTCCGGCTCCTGTTCAGCGGTAGATGTAGTGCGTGTTCTCGCCATCTGCGAGAGAACAAGAATAGAAAGGTTCAATCATCAATGATAGAATAAAATTGCACGACAGAGTAAGAAGGAAGTGACATTTTTCCTAAACTCCATAGCCTCTGCAAGATAAGTACAGACGTATCTGTACCGATCCTCCAGAATCTACTAAGCTTGCTCGTGACTCGTGAGACATAGGCAACCTAGTGCTCTGATACCAACTTGTCAAGATCTGAAAATCCTACCCTCAGGATCGTGATGACGCCTAACATTTAACTTGCTAGGCAAGCTAACGTCAGAACAATTTATTCATTTTTTAACAGTTCAAATTAAATAATAATAAAGAAACCGAAATAACTTAAATAGATTATGAAGTAAAGTGCAAAAATCATAACAACTGAAATAACTTATACAACCACGAATCTGGAGTCACAAGTGCATGAGCTACTAGAGTACTATAGATAAAGGTCTGAATAAAAGTAAAGTTGTCTGAAAGAAAGATACACAGCTAAGATAAAGCATGAGGAGAATTCAGGGTTATGAACGCCGAGCAGTTGTACCTCAAGTCTCCACACTGATAGTCAACCCGGGCAATCTACTGACCGCCTCTAGGATCGATTCCAAAATCTACACAAGAAGTGCAGAGTGTAGTATGAGTACAACCGACCCTATGTACTCTGTAAGTGTCGAGCCTAACCTCGACGAAGCAGTGACGAGGCTAGGCGGGTCATTTACAATAACCTGTGCGTAGTACAAAATAATGATAGAAAAGGAAAATACGGAAACAAATTAAGGCATTTAAGTCATGAAAATAACTCAATCCTCGAAGCCAACACACCACAATAAGGAATAGAGAACACATAAACTGTTACGGCGCGCAACCCGATCCCACCGTACAACATTATCCTCCCTTATTCCACCATATAAATTTCAATAACGATAAATAAATATATGTTGCGGTGCGCAACCCGATCCCACCATATAATCAGAATCAATATCATAATTCACCCTTATTTTACCTGTTGCGGCGCGCAATCTGATCCCACCGTATCAATATAAATTCACCATTATTTCACCATATCAATCCACCCTTATTGCGGCACGCAACTCGATCCCACCATATCAATATAAATAAATCAATAAGTGCAATCACTTTAATAACTCGAATCACAAGAATCTCTACGATTAACGAATATGAAGCAGAACCAGTAGGGCAATCTCGTGCCAAATTTAGAATTCACTATAACTGATATTAAGCAGTAAAACAAGTCAAGTAAATGACAACTAAAGGGTTCAAGTAAGTCAATTAAGGCAAGTAGCAGTTAATCATGGAAGCAAGGGAGAATCAAACATTTTTAACACTAGAATAATAAATAACAAGTGGCAAATAAAGGCATGGGGAGCATTTAAAGCATATAACAGTTAGGACGTGGAATGAAATAATTAATGAGATACGGAAAGGCAGGGAAACAAGTATTTTAGCGACGTATATACACTCGTCACCTCGCATATACGCCGCAACACATGAATTTCACATAGCACATAACTCAAGGGTTCATAATTCCCTCAAATCAAGGTTAAAACCGACACTTACCTCACTCCGGAATCAACTCAAAATTCAATCACGGCCTCGACTTTCGAACAAATATCCAAACCAACCAAACTAACAAATTATTAACCGAACGATTCAAATTAAGCTTCAGAAACTACTTACGAATGAAAGAGGTTCAATTTAGATCATTATTTAAAAAGTCAACAAAAGTCACCCCCCGGATCCGCTTGGTCAAAACCCGAGATTCAGACCAAAACCCGATTACCCATTCACCCCCGAGCCCGGTTATGTAATTTATTTTGAACTCCGACCTCAATTCGAGGTCTAAATTTCAATTTCATAAAAATCTCTAATTCTACCCAAATCCCCAATTTCTACCATGGAAGCCCTAAATTTAAGGTTGAAATCTTATGAAATGTAGTGGGGTAATTGAAAGAAAGTAGATTAGAGTCACTTACCAATGAATTGAGGAATAAAAGCTCTTGGAAAATCGTCTCTAGGGTGTTTAGGGTTTAGAATTTGAGAGAATGATCTAAAATCCTATCTATCTAAGCTTTTGACCAGGCGCAGATGTCGCAATTGCGACCTGGGGTTCGAAATTGCAAACCTCGCAAATGCGAAAAAGCCACCGCAAATGTGAAGCCTTCACACCTTTGTTGCCTTCGCGAATCCGAACAATATGTTCGCAAATGCGAATCTGAGAAGATCGCAATTGCGACCCAAATCTCTCAAATGCGAGAAACTAGCCCCCATCCCTTGCTCGCAAATGTGAGCGAGCCAGACCTCACATTTGCGAAGTCTGCAGTCCAGTACTAGAACACACATGCACCAGCTATTTTCTAAGTCCAAAACCACTCTGACGCTTAGCTGAAACTCACTCGAGCCCTCGAGGCGCCAAACCAAATATGCACACAAGTTCAAAAACATCATACGAACTCGCTTGCATGATCAAAACACCAAAATTATATATAGAACTATGAATCGGATACCAAAAATGAATAAATTTTTCAAAAAAAACTTAGGAACTCTACTTTTAACAACCAGACGTCTGAATCACGTCAAATCAATTTTGTTTTGCACCAAATTTTGCAAACAAGTCATAAATACAATAATGAACTTATATCAAGTTTCGGAACCAAAAATTCGAACCCGGTAGAAACAAAGTCAAACTTCGGTCAAACTTATTAATTCTTTAAACCTTTAAGCTTCTAGTTTTCAATAAATTGCGATAATTCAAGCTACAGATTTCCGAATTCGATTCCGGGAATACGCCAAGTCCCAAATTATGATACGGACCCATCGGGACCGTCAAAATACTGATTCAGTTCCATTTACTCAAAACATTGACCGAAGTCGACTCAAATGAGTTTTTAAGGAACGATTTTACATTTTTATCAAATTTCCACATAAAAACCTTCCGAAAAAGACATGAAATGCGCACACAAATCGAGGAAGGCTAAACAGAGCTAATCGAGGTTTTGAAACATAGAATTTAAGGTTAAAACTGTAAATAACCTATTAGATCGTCACAAGAAATGACCTCAGTGGGTCCCAACAGGATAAGCATATAGCCTAAACATGGTTTCTAACATGGATCACAACTCAATTACTCTAGCATATAGAAATTTCATGGATAGAAACAAGATTAGGTCACTACACAGTACCACAAAATCAATCGAGTCATAATTCACACGGTGCACGCCCACACGCCCGTCACCTAGCATGTGCGTCACCTCAACACCAAACACATAACACGTATATTGAGGGGTTCATACCCTCAGCACCAAGTTTAGAAGTGTTACTTGCCTCGAACAAGCCGAATCCAATACCGAGCAAGCCAAACAATACTTTAGAAATGTTATCCCGCGCGTACCGACCTCCGAACAGCTCGAAACAAGACAAAAGAAACTCAAAGAATATCAAATAATGTCAAAGGAAACAAACCTAATCGATAAATGGTCGAATATTTAATCAAAAACTCAAAGTAAACCAAAAAGTAAAACCCAGGTCCGCACCTCGGAATCAGACCAAATTCACAAAATCCGACAACCCATTCAATTATGAGTCCAACCATACTAGTTTCACTCAAATTTGACTCCGAATCGAAGTTCAAAACTAAAAAATTCACTTTATGAAACTTTAGACAACCCCCCCCCCCCCAAAATTCACTTTGAAATCATCAATCAAATACCAAAACGAAGATGGATTCATAAAATATAACCAAAACCAAGTATAGAACACTTACCCCAATCCATGTGATGAAAATTGTCTCCAAATTTGCTCAAATCCGAGCTTCCCAACTCAAAATATGACTAAATGAACAAATTCTCGATATTATATGCTCCTGCCCAGCTGTTCTGCCTCGTTTCTTGTGACAAACAATCCCGAAACTCACTTTTGATACCTCCAATAGATTTCTTGTAAAATTCCAGTCAAGTTAGGCTTTTGAATCACTATATTTGACCTTATAATGAAGGAGATATGGTGGTTTCAATATTTGAAAATAATGCGGATTTTTAAATACGAATTCAATGGTAATTTCTTAATTAATCTTAAAAATCTAGCAACCTAATTCTTAGTAAAATTACCATGAATTCCTCATACGATATTCAAATTCGACGATTCTTTTTGCTATAACTTCATAATTACGATACGGATCTAATAATTCAATCAAAAAAGAAATTAGAGCTCCTTTTCTTAATGGGGTAGCATTTATGCTTGAAAAAACGACGTCGAAACATAAAAAACGAGCGCAACACAACCCAAACCTATCTGAAACTCACCCGATCCCCTCGGGACCCCATCCGAACATACCAACAAGTACCATATCATAACACGTACTTAATCAAGGCCTCAAATCACTCATAAAATTATCAAAACCACGAATCGCACCTCAAATCGAACTTGAACTTTTGAACTTTCAACTTTTAAAACTCGTGTCGAACCATATCAAATCAATTCGGAATGACCTCAAATTTTTCACACAAGTAAAAAATGACATAACAAAGCTATTTCAATTCCCGGAACCATAATACGAACCCGATATAATTAAAGTCAACTCCCGGTCAAACTTATGAACATTCCGAATCTTCAAATTGCCAACTTTTGCCACATAGTGTCGAAACCTTCCCGGAATATCCAAATGCAAATACGGGTATACGCTCAAGTGATAAATCACCATACAGACCTAACCGAATCATCAAAACTCCGATCCGAGATCAAATACTCAAAAGTCAAACTTAGTGAACTATTCTAACTTAAAGCTTCCTAGTTGAGATTCATTCTTCCAAATCAATTCTGAATCACCTGAAAATCAAAACCGACGATACACACAAGTTATAATACATCATACGGAGCTGCTCATACCCTCGAACCACCAAGCTAATTGCAAATACTCAAAGTGACTGATCGGGTCGTTACATTGCTAAGTTGAGAAACAAAGTTTCAAGTGTACCCTTCATTTGCCAAAGGAAAAAAAACTATAAATAAATCCATCTTCAGCTGCTTACGGGGGAGTCGACAGAGAAGAAAATGATCAATTCTTAGTTTCAAAAAATTAACTTTATGACTCTCTTTCTATTCCAAAGTTGTAATATTATTATTGTCCTATTTCCGTATTTTCTTGTGTGTGAGTCTCTAAATAAGTCTACTACTTATATATAGTAGTATGTCCTCTATGTTCTTTTGATAATTGCCGCATGAACTTTGTTAAGTAATTATAATGATATTCGTATTTTCAATTAGGGCTTGATCAGAAATTTACCTATATATGATGAACGGCCAGATTGTTGAGTGATAAATATTGTCATATCTATCTATTTTATTTCTTAACATATTTTGTATTAATCCTTGCATTCGAAAGAAGAAATGGATAATACGAGCAATTAAGGAATAACATATTTAGGTGATAATACATCTTCAAGGCCTTAACTATTCAAATTAGTAAGAGTAAAAATATTCTAAAAAAGTTTTTACTATCCAAAACGAGATTTTCTCTTTTAGATCACTAGTCAATTAATAAATATAACCGAGAAGTACTTTGTTAACAATTCACTCCATAGTAAAAATATATTTGTATTAGAAGTAAACAAACATCACTTTAGAAATCTCTTGAGAAAAATGTCATCATTATTATATAACTAAGTTCATATTGAGAATTCTATATAGTTTATTTATTTAACATGTTTTCTTGTAGTTCCTCTTATTTCGATAAATCTAATTTTAAAAACTATCACCGATATTTATCAATTTGATTCTCTCAATAGTAAGTCAAGATAATATAAATCTGTAGAATAGAATATCCAATCTCTATGGGACGATACTTTACTTTACTATAATTTGACAAAGTACGAGTCTTAAATCTTTATATGTTATAAACTCATCATTCTCAATGTTTGACACAACTTCTTGACTGTTTTCTAACTCGTCCTATCTTTTGTGACACTAGTAAACTCAAGAATACAATGTTTGTACTAAGAACTAGAAAGATATAAAAACTTGTATATGGAGTTGTGTAAGTCTTCCTTCTGTCCTTCTGTTCTTCATATAGGTAGGTCTTGAGTTCTTGTTGTTGTTAGAGTCGTTGCAGATGGACCATTGATTTAAGCAAGGAATATTCTAAGAGATTTGACCCAAGGGTTGTCTTTGAATCCAATTCAGAAAGAAGGCTAGGTTCAATTCTTTGATATGCTCTTCTTTCTTTATGTGTTCTTGATTTCCAGGAGCAATCATCGGCCTAAAGTTGATTGATCCATAATCACTCCAACTTCTATTTGAATTCTGCCAATCATGATCTTCTGATTTCTTTCTCCACGGATTTTTCTTTATTCTCAAATTTGATTGCTCATCCTTATTTTGATTGATTTACTCAAGACTTTGCTTAATTCGACACTAGCTTGATTTCTTTCCTTTTGTCCTCTTCAGCAATTGCATATATTTCCTTCGATGTTCCTAAGTTCCTGCATACATTAGGATTGGTTAGATTTGTGCTATTTTCATCATTAAAACTTAGGTGTAAAAATTTCTAGACAAGTTCTGCTCGGTGCTCGCCTCTCTCTAGTCGAGCATTTATATAATCCAGTTGCTTTTAGCAATGCTGCTAAAAATAATTTCATGTACAGAGAGAAATATAGGCTTCTCAATATACAATTCTTGTTAAATACAACTCTTTTCCCCCCTCTTAGATGGCAATGATGAACAACATCTTTTGTACTTTGATCATGTAGTTCAAGATTGTGGCTTAAGCATATGTACTCTAACTTATCACCAGTCCAAGTGGATTCTTTAAAGAATGAGTTCTCTAGCTTTTCAATAGTACTTTATATACATAGGGGTAAATATTTAAATATAAAAATTCTTAATGGATTAACGGTTTATCTGATAAGAAATTGAGTAATCCGCCCCTAAAATATTAAGCCATTAATTATAAAATCTCAATATATTCACCAACCATTACCCCGATAACCTGATACCAATAAGCCAATCTTACGGTTTGGTTAATGACTACTGTTCGGTTTTGAATGACCTTGCAATACGATAAGCACACATTGAGAGAGAGAGAAAGAAAACAAAATATAATGACTCGGCTAGTCGTTTTGAGAGAATTAGCCCCGAACCCTTATGTAACTTGCCGGGAGGATTTGTTTTTGGTTTCGGAGTGAAATGGGACACATAGTCCCTAAAATGGAGGTTTAAGTCATAGGAATTGACCTTAGTTCGAACTGTGTGAAGACAACTCCGAAACAGAGTTTTGACGGTTCCTATAGCTCCATAAGGTGATTTTGGTCTTATGAGCGTGTTTGAATGTTGAATTGGAGGTCCGTAGGTCATTTTAGAGTGAATTGTTGAAAAGTTGGAAATTTCATAAATTTTGGGAAGTTTGACCGGGAGTGAACTTTTTGATATCATGGTAGGATTTTGATTCAGGAAGTTGGAATGGGTCTGTAATGTCAATTATGACGTGTGTGCAAAATTTGAGGTCAATCGGACTTGATTTGATAGGTTTCAGTGTCGGATGTAGAAGTTAAATTTTAAAGTTCATTAGGCTTGAATAGATGTGCAATTTGTATTTTTAGCGTTGTTTGATGTGAATTAAAGGCTTGACTAAGTCTGTATGATGTTTTAAGACTTGTTGGTAAGTTTGGTTGAGGTCCCGGGGGCCTCGGGTGGATTTCGGATGGTTAACGGATCAAATTTGGACTTGGGAGAATAGCTGAAGGCACCAGCTCTGGTGTAATCGCACCTGCGCAAGATAGACCATAGGTGCTAGCCCGCAGAAGCGGGCATTTGGGTGCAGAAGCATGCTGGAGCAGTGTGGGCAGAAGTCACAGATGCGGACAAGGAGGTCGCAGGTGCGCTGGAGCCGTAGAAGCGGATAGGAAATCGCAGAAGCGGAGGTAAGGTAGCCTGGGAAAAATCACAGAAGCGGTGCATTTTTCGCAAAAGAGGGACCGTAGATGCGGTCAAGTGATCCGCAGAAGAGAAAACATTAGGCAGGTTCTATTAATTCAAGGGCTCGGTTTTTTTTATCATTGTTGGACATTTTGAGCTCAAGGCAATTATTGAGAGCATTATCGAGGGATTTCTTGAGGTAAGTCCCTTGTACTTATTTTTTATCAATAATCTTGTTTCCCCATTGATTTTCTACCTAGTTATTATGTATTTAAGGTGAAAATTGGGAGTATGAGGTTAGGGATTTGGAGAGTTGATTTGAGGAATTGAATGGCGATTTGGTATCGGATTTTGGTAATGTTAGTATGGGTGAACTCGTAGTTGAGTGGGTGTTCGTATTTTGTGACTTTTACCCGTTTTCGAGACGTGGGCCCGGGTCAACTTTTGGGCCGAATTTTTGATTCTTTGCTAAAGTCATAAATTTATTATTTAAATTAGTTCCTTGTAATTTTATTCATGAGATGTAAATGCTTTTGGCTAGATTTGGGTCATTCGGAGTCAAAAAATCGAGGGAAAGGCATTCTTACCGATTGATTGAGCGAGATTTGAGATAAGTAACTTGTCTAATCTTGTGTGGGGGAAATCCCCATAGGATTTGTTACTGTTGTAAAAATTTGTGATATGTGAGCGCCGTGTACGCGAGATGACGAGTGCGTACACAGGCTGATTATGGGAAAATTTGGTTCTTGTTGATTTATCATCTTTTGAATTCCTTAACTGAGTTATCTTCTTTTAAAATTCATTAACTAAGTTGCCTTAGCATATGTAGTGATTATGTTTAGCCTAGTATCCCATGTCTAGGTGCCTTAATTCTTACTTGTAATTTGTGCAACATGCTTAGCTAAATTACTTGATTTTCCTTGATTTGAATTAAATCTTTAACTGTAAGATCCTTGCTATAAATTCGTGTTTCCTTCGATTACCTACTGCATAATTACTTTGGGACTACAAAGTGGTTACTCGGGAGATCCCCTTGTACTGCATATTTACTTTGGGACTACGAGGCGGTTCCTCGGGAGATCCCCTTGTACTGCATATTTACTTTGGGACTACGAGGCGTTTACTCAGGAGATCCCCCTGTACTGCATATTTACTTTGGGACTACAGGCGTTTACTTGGGAGATCCCCATGTACTGCATATTTACTTTGGGACTACGAGGAGATACCTCGGTAGATCCCCCTGTCGTGCATATTTACATTTGAGACTACGAGGCGGTACCTCAGGAGTGCCCATGTTGTTACTTCTATTTATTATGCTGATATTTTCTGAAACTTCTTATTGTTTAAACTCTCAATCATTTCAAAATATTATTATATCTTCTGCCTTACCTTTCTTTTAAACCAGTAGGGCCCTGACCTAACATAGTCACTTCTCTACCGAGGTTAGGCTTGGCACTTACTGGGTACCGTTGTGGTGTACTCATACTACACATCTGCACATCATTTTGTGCAGATCCAGGTTCTTCCCACCAGACCAGATATCAGTGAGTTCGATCGCACGTGGAGACTTCAAGGTATATCTGCCAGCGTCCGCAGACCTCGGAGTCCCCCCTCTATCCTTACTATGTTGTTTTTCCTTATTTTCTTTAGACTCTAATGTATAGAGACACTTAGTATTTGCTCTTAGAAGCTTGTGACTTGTTTTCATCGGGTTTTGGGAGTTGTAATTATTGAATGGCAGATTTATATTTATATATCATGTGTTGAGATTGGAGTTCAGTTTATTATTCATAGATTCCGCAAATTGTTAGGCTTACCTAGTCGTAGAGACTAGGTGCCATCACGACGTCCCAAAGTGGAAAAAATGGGGTCGTGACACAAAGACAACAATCGCTTGACAATCATAAAAAGCAAACACACACACTATAAATCAGTGTCTAACTGAATATAGCGAATAGAAAAGGTAAGCAATAAATCCAACTGTGTAATTGTGTAAAAAATTCTTTTAACTAATACAGACCAAATTAATGTTGCTATTTTGGGCAGACCCAAGGGCCTGTAGAATAGATTTAGGTGGAAATGACACAGGTAGCAATTTTTAAGTATGTTATTTAAAATACATTTATAATTTAAAATATATTTAAAGATTGGCCGATTCACTCAAATTTCAGGATATGACGTCCAAAAGTTTAAACCTCAAAGTTCAAACTTCAGGACATAGTTTCCTAAAGTTTGAAAATTGTATCCGAAAATTTGAATCTTATGTCCTAAATTTTAGTTTAACAGTTCAGAAATTCAGGATAATTAATCTTGTAGTTCGGGTGAATTGGTTAATCATTAAATGCATTATAAATTGTTATATAATTTAAATATATATTAGATTTAAAAGTGGCTACTGTGCACTTCGACCTAGATTTAGTGGGTAACTTCTAAGAATCATGTCGAGCATAGCAAGGGCCTCAGATTAGTGGATAACATGATTCTTATCCATTTAGAAAATGGATAACCAATAGATAACTAATGGGTTTAACTTTTACATTTGTAAAGCCTTAAATTAGAGATTCCTCAAATTTGAGAGACTAGGAATTCTCCCAAAAGTAGTCAGATTCAAAAAGTCATGGATAATATATGGATATCCATATTTTCCGCCGGTTAACCCATTTTTTATTCGTATTAAATATGGGTTGGGTCGGATAATTTACCCTTTTTTTGCATTTACCCATTTTACCTGACTCGACCGTTTGTATCCCTTATTCGACGTAAATTGTAACACCGCAGAAAATTTTGAAGTGTTTCAAGACCATTAAGCAGATTGGCATGTGCTAATTATATTAATTCAAGTATGAACAAGACTAATAATATGAAGGATATCAATTGATCATGATAATATATGTATGAGGTGCATTAAGAATGGTTTATGGTCTAAGAAGAGCCCTAATGCTAAGTCAAGTTGGAAATTATATGATGGGGTAAAGTTTCAAGTGAGTTCGCACAAGACTTAACTTCAAACGAGCATAAATCTCACGATATGAGAGTTATATGGTGTATGACCTATCAAATGAAAGGTCTATGTGTCTAGTTTTTAATTCTTCAAACCGTTTGTCAGTTGGAAGTTTCTAAAAGGAGTTATGACCTTTTTAATAAAGGGTAGCAGAACAGCTATGCGAGTCTTGCGTAGCCTATGCAGCATGGTAGCGTAGCCTACACACCATGCGTAGGCAAATCCAGCAGCTACCAATTGAAGAGAAATAGAAGGCCACCATGTGAAGCCTTTGTGCGTAGCCTACATAGCGGGCTACGCACCCATCATACCTATATTTAAAGTGTAGAATTAATGGGTTTAGAGAGAGAAAAAAGAGTTAGTTCTTCAACTTAGAATTGATTTCTAGAGAGAAGGAGGAGCTCTAAAGAGAAGATGTATAGTGATGAATTGATTTAAATGGAATTGTTTTGAGTTACTATTGATTTAAATATATACTTTTTCTTTTTTGGAAAATAATGATTTCAATATACTTGATAAGTTAATTAATAAACGAATTGAATCGAGAATCACCAGTGGATAAGATACAATACTAGTTCTTGAAAAGGGTGTTCTTGAACCTAGAATTTTGTTGGAGAAGACACTGAATAGTGACTTGATAATGTTGGATAATTAACTTAGTATCATTAATGACTCCAAATTAGTATTAAATGATAAAAATAGAATTGAATAGTCCAATGGGTGAACCTATTGGATAATTTGGGGTGGTTGAAGGCTTGTTGCCGAGTTGTGAATCCTAAATGGATATTTATGAATCTTTTTTTATTTGTTTTGATGTAGTTGGGATATCTAATGGTAGATATTGAATTTTTGTTAATATTTGGACATTTTAATCAATTGGAGCGGTGTAGTATTATATGTGGGGACAAGCGGCAAAGATGTCACCATGTATTTCTAAATTACTGCTTATGAAGTGTCATTTAATTTTATAAAAATCTTATTTTCAAAACTTGTTGGTAAAATGACACTTAAGAAAATTCTCATAACAACAACAATAACAACAATAATAATCCAGTATAATTCTACTAGTGGGGTCTGGGGAGGGTAGTTTGTACGCAGACCTTACCCCTACCCTTGGGTAGAGAGGCTGTTTTCGATAGACCCTCGGCTCCCTCCCTCCAAGAACTCCCCACCTTGCTCTTGGGGTGACTCGAACTCACAACCTCTTGGTTGGAAGTGGAGGGTGCTTACCACTAAATCAACCCACTCTTGCCCAAGGAAATTCTTATAAGTTTTATTAAAATAGTGAAACGTATATGTTGATAAGAGTATAAAATGCTTGAGTGCTAAAGATATATTTTCATGAAAAAGTTTGTCTTTTGAAATTTCAACAAAGGAAGAACTTGTTGTATCTTTATATTGATGTTAATTGCTAAAAGCTTTAACATGAAAAAGGTTATTCATTTGATTTTGTTCAAATGATTTTGATTGGCTATGAAAATCATGATTTGATAAAAATAGATCATTTGAGGCAATTATGATATGAATCTATTTTTGATATGTCAAATATTTCTGGAAGTTACTAGTGGAGACCATCGAGATTGGTTCAAATGTTGAGCTCGTTACTATGAAACTACACGTGCTGGTGTAGGGACGCATTCTAAGGTTAAGCCGAGGTTTGTAGGATAAAGTCCCCTATTGAGAGGGCAAATGATCATTATTTAAAGTAATGAGGTTAAGACGACTCGTACGACACTACGGGAAGCCACCCAGACAAGTAAGGTCAAATACTTGTTACTAGGTTGATCGCCTAGTAGTTGTTCATTATGTCGGTGTCTGTCATGACCCGAAATTTCCTACCGATGGGACCGTGATGGCGCCTAACATTTCACTTGCTAGGCAAGCAAACGTTAGAGAATCATTAAACCAATTCCTTATTCCCATTCAATAATTAACAATAATTAACTCAGATGAAATATAATAAGTACGAAATATCATAAAACCATATTAATTACTACCACCCGGATCTGGAGTCACAATTCACGAGCATTCTAGAATCTACTACAAGTAATAGTCTGAAAGAAATACAATTGTGTGAATGAAAGAAAATAATAGGACATAAAAGATAGACGGGAACTTCAAGGTTTGTGAACGCCGAAAGATTTACCTTGAGTCTCCGGACAGCGGACCAATAGCAAAATCTCGATCAACCTGAGCTGGTACCAAAATCTGCACAGAAAGTGCATAGTGCAGCAATAGTACAACCGACCCCATGTACTGATAAGTGTCAAGCCTAACCTCGGTGAAGTAGTGACGAGGCTAGGACAAGACACCCACATATAACCTGTACAGTATAATCATGCTAGTAGCAACAACAGTAAATAAAGAAATAATGCAGAAATAGTGGGAAAGGGACATACAGTGGGGGGAATACAATATAAAGAGTGAGAATAATGAAAAGACAGAATTAAACCGAAAATCCTTAAACGAATTGAGCAAATAAAACAACAAGGGAAAACTGCACGGCATCACCCTTCGTGCTTTTACTCTCAACCTCACCAAATAAATAAATAGAACGGCACGGCATCACCTTTGTGCTTTTACTCTCAACCTCACTAAATAAATAAATAAATAGAATGGCACGGCATCACCCTTCGTACATTACACTCTTTCTCACAATATAATTAATCCATACACGGTATCACTCTTCTTGCTTTACACTCGTCCTCACAAATCACAGAATCAATAAACACGGATAGATAGGAGTATCACAAAGAAACCAGTATTTTACTCATAATCAATAGCACAATGTAACCTCAAAAAAATGTAATGGATAATTGAAAAAAAATAGTTTAGAAGCACTTACCAACACTTTGGGGAAGAAAATGACCCTTGAAAATTGCCTCTACCCGTTTGGTTCTTGAAAAATGTTGACGAAATGGCTTAAACTCGTGTTTGAAGTCTGTTTTAAGACACTGGACAGGCCTTCATCGCGTTCCCGAAAGGCATGTTGCGATCGCGATGCACAACGGCCTAAGGCCTTCGCGTTTGCGAGCCTTTCTACGCGTTCGCGTAAGGCATCTTTCCCCAAGCCTTCGCGTTCGTGACCCAGTGGACGCGTTCGCGTAGAAGAACCTGACCCCCTCCCCCAGGTCCCTTAACCTATCGCGTTCGTGGGAAACTGATCGCGTTCGCGAAGGGTACCACCCCCCAATGCTTCGCGTTCGCGAAGAAGAAATTACCTCCCAGCCTAGTTTACACTTCGCGATCGCGAAGCACAAAATACCTGTGCACCAGCAACAGCAAAACACCAGAAACTCTAAGTCCGAAACATCCCGTAGCCTATCCGAAACTTACTCGAGCCCTCGGGGCTCCAAACCAAACATGCACACAAGTCTAAAAATATCATACGGACCTGATCGCGCAATCGAATCACCAAAATAACACCTAAAACTCCAATGTTTAGCATCAAATCAAATGAAACTCTCAAGAACACTTTAAAATTTTATTTTCTCAACTGGACGTCTGAATCACGTCAAATCAACTCCGTTTCTCACCAAATTTCACAGACAAGTCTTCAATATCATAATGAACCTGTACTAGGTTCAAAACCAAAATACGGACCCGGTACTAACAATGCCAAACATCAATCAATTCTTAAAAATAAATAATTTTCAGACTTTTAATTTTTTTCAAAATTTCATAACTCAAGCTAGGGACCTCCGAATTCGATTCCGCGCATACGCCCAAGTCTCGTAATTCGATACGGACCCACCGAGACCGTCAAAATACGGATCCGGGCCTGTTTACCAAAAAAGTTGACCGAAGTCAACTAAAATTAACTTTTAAGGCATAAATTCTTATTCTTATCAATTTTCAACATAAAAGCTTTTCTGAAACATGCGCAGACTGTGCACGTAAATCGAGGAGGGTAAAATGAGATTTTTAAGACTTAAGAACGCAGATTTGAGTTCTAAAATATAATATGACCTTTTGAATGATCACAGTGTCAGTGTAGTATTCCCGGTAAAAGGTAAAAGAGAACTTTCTTATGTTTAGGCCTAAGGAGCCGAAAATAATTTCAATGACTTGATGAAATTGAAATGGTTTTATATGATTTATATAAAAATCTTGGGTTGATTGAGACGTTCTAAAACTTTATACCATAGCTTAAATTTCACTTGTCTTTTATTTAAAATGATAAAGAGCATGATTTATATAACTGTTTATCACTTTATGTTAAATATTGGTTGCAAAATTTTGTCCCAGGAACTTGGGTTAGAGAGTCTATGAAACTTATTGAGTACCACAGTGGTGTACTCAGCCCTCAGGGGCCCCCTCTCCAGGGCCCCACTTACTTTATATGTTTCAAGATGAGGTATGACACACGGCTGCTAACAGGTCTAGGATGACTCTCTTTTCGAGGTATGTGGTGAGGCACCACTCCTATTTTGTGGTAGCTGCCATGTAATTTTCTTAATCTATGTTAGTCGGGCATTAGCCTAAGTGTTTAATTCTATTCTTTGGTATAGAGGCTCCATAGATAGTTGTAAAAAGTTATAGTAATGGGATTGTACACTACATACATGAAAAAATATTTATTTTACTTAGTCTCATTGTTATGATTATGAGAGGCTTCATGTATTGTTGAATTGAAAAAATATTTCATCATTTAACTTGAATATATATATATATATATATATATATATATATATATATATATATATATTTTTGAAAGAGCTTCCGCAATTAAATTGATATGGTTTGGGTGCATCATAGGGGTCGGTTCGCTCGGGTCGGATAGTGTGCCGGGTGTCGGTCACGTGAATTTGGGTTGTGACATAAATGCTCATACGATTCTTATAAACTTTGGGTATTGTGTTTGAATTCAACATTTAGTTAGATCTTCACTAAAGGATTGCCCGAGAAGTTAACGATTATCTTACACCCTTTTTTCCCAAGGGAAAGAGAGATTGAAAAGAAGTCTTTCAATGGGGAGACCACTAAAGCTGTAACGACCCGACCGATCGTTTTGAGATCCAGCACGTCGCTTGGTGGTTTGAGGCCTTGAATAGATTCACTTCATGTATTATGACTTGTACGTGTAGTCAGTTTCCATTTTCGGGAAGTTCAGAGTTGATTTGGAAAGAAAACTCCTAATTTGGAAGCTTTAAGTTGAAAGAGTTGACCAAGGTTTTACTTTTAAGTAAATGACCTAGGAATCAGGATTTGAAGGTTCCAATAGGTTTGTATGACGATATTGGACTTGGGCGTATGTTCGGGTTAAGTATCGGATGGTCCAAGATCATTTCGGCGCTTACTGTGGAAAGCTGGCATTTTAAAGGTTTTAGAATTTCCTAAGTTCGAGTTGAAGTGGAATTTGGTGTTATTGATGTGCATTTGGGATTACGAGCCTTAGAATAGGTTCGTATTATGATTTGTGACTTGTACGCAAAATTTGGCGTCATTCTGATATGTTTAAGTGTGATTCGGATGCGTTCAACGAAGGATGAAGGTTTGAAAGTTAAGAGAGTTTAAGAAATTGAGTTTGATCTTTAATTCTTGGTTTTGATATTGTAATTTATGTTCCGAGCCTTTGAACAAGATTACATAGGATATATAAACTTGTTAGAATGATTGGACGGGGTTCCTCGGATCTCGGGTAAGTTTTGGGTGGTTTCGGACCACTTTTAGACCATTTTGAATTGTTATTATCTGATGCCAGGGGTGATCTTCGCGATCGTGAAGAGCAAAATGCATTCCAGTCCTTTGTGAATCACGATCATGTAGAAGGATTTTCTACTGTCAGTAGTCTGACTTCAGGAGCTTATATCTTGCAATATATAAGGAATTTGGGGATGATCCAAAAATAAAAGTTGTAGCCCTTTGAATATAGTTTTCAAAAAATCAAACTGTTTGTCATTTTCAATTTTGCACAAAAGGTTATGACCATTATAATGAAGGGTATCTGTGAAGAAGACAACATAATTTGTTCATCGCGATCGCTGGATTTTGGTCGTGATCGCGATGAAGGAAATGATGCCGGAACTTTTGTTAACCGCGATTGCATGGCTAATGACCACGATCGTGAAGAAGGAGGTATGGCAGTTGTATTAAACATCTAATTTCGCAAGTTTGAGCTCGTTTCTTCACTTTTAAGTTCTTGGAGCTCATGTGGGGTAATTCTTGAAGATCATTTTCGCCATATATCATAAGGTAAGTTGTTCCTACTTAATTCGAGTTAATTACATGGGTTATATATGGATTTTAACATGGATTTTGATACAAATTGTGAATTTTTTGGAAGAAAACTAAAAAATTATATTTTTTTGATTTTGACCACGAAATTGGACATAAAATTAGGAATAAATTATATATTTGAGTTCGTGGTGTTATGGGTAATGTTTATCTTCAAAAAATTGGAATCCGAGCGCGTGGGCCTGGGGGTTGACTTTGTTAACTTTTCGTGCGGAGTTGAGAATTGTTCTGAATTGTTAAATTATGAGTATTGGAGTATATGTTTATTGGTTTGCACGTTGTTTGACTAGTTTCGGATCGATGGGCATTGGTTTGGGGTGTTAGAGTGGCGTTGTAGCCAGTTATAGAACTTCGGAGCGAAAAAGATCTCCTATCTAACCTTGTGAGGGAGAATTTACCTCGTAGGTTTTATATTTGCTATGTGCTACATGTTGTGGCAGGGGGCTACGCACGTATGAGGTGACGAGTATCCGTGCGTATGCTAGAATTCATGATTAGGTTCGGGTAGTCTTAGATTCACGCCATACTTTAATTATAATATTTGAGTTATTCTTTCCTGTTTAATTGCTTAATATACATTTTGCCTGGGACTAGACTTGCATAAAGTATCAGACTTACGATTCGTGATGTATGGAGAGCTAATTAATTAGCAGTAGAGATTTCACTTCCTATTACGGATTCTCTCCCGCGTTGTATGTATTTGTCCGGAGGTTTTCTTGAATTTCACAACTCACATGTATATTCGTGAGTGGGGCCAGTGATCCGTCAAGTCTTCACTATTCATATAGGATCGGGGTGATCGCCTCAGCAGTATCATTATGGTATCGAGTCATTCGCCTTGGCAGTATTATGATATGCATCTATGGTTCGTGCCGGTCGACCCTCGGCAGTGTACAAAATTATGGAATCGGGCTGAATGCCTCAGCGGTACTATTATGGGATCGGGTCGTGCAACACGGCAGGAATTCGTGCATTTACTCTTATGGGATGGGGCAGCTCACCTCGGTAGCACCGTATGAAATACTTGATAAGGAGTCCGCGTACTCATGAGTTTTCCTGACTTGAGATGTGACCGTTGATTTGGTGATGACCATCACGTATTCCATTTGAGGAGGTATCCAATAATTGAGGACTTTGTGTTCATTGTTTAGTCGTAGACCATATTATTTGCCTATAGTTATTCCCACTGCTTGCTTACCATGTTTCATACTTGTCTACTTTACTATATTTAATTTATTGGACTACTAGTAAGTGTCAATGTCGACCCCTCGTCACTACTTCTTCGAGATTAGGCTAGATACTTACTAGGTACGCATTGATTTACGTACTCATGCTACACTGTTGCACTTATTGTGCTGGTATATCTCTGATGTTCATTTGGGAGCAAGGGCGCAACTATTGAGGGGACTTTAAGGTGAACTGCATCCCATGATATGATCCGCAACATACGGAGTCTCCATCATGTTCATTTATATTATCCTATCTATTTTACATTCCATACAGATGTTGTATTATTACTGTACTTCCTAGTAGATGCTCATGTACTTGTGACACCGGGTTTTGGGATATTCTAGTAGATGTTAATGGTTTTGCATTAATTTTGTCACCTTTTATTTTATATCTTACTAAAGTTGCATGTATGCATGATTTTAAATGCATTAGATTCTTTATTTAATAGAACTTATGATTTCAAAAGTAATAAGATGAATAGTTACTTAGATGGTTCACCGTTGGCTTGCCTAACGGCGTCGTTGGGCGCCATCACGGCCTAGAGCGAATTTTGGGTCGTGACAAAAGCAATTGCTTTAGGCCCCAAAGTTGAAGGGCCCAAAATTGTTTATTTTTATATATTATTTATATATTATAAATTTATTAATAAAGAGATTAAAATTTATACTTCATATTTTGGAATGTGATCGAGGTTATTTAGATAAATAATTAAATATAAGAAACATGTAATATATGAAAATGAATAACTTGATGACAACCAGATAATTAAAACAATGAAGTATCTTTTAGAGAAGAGATCGGATAGTGCTATTTTTTCACTTCAAAATAGACTTGAATTATTCCAAATGTATGAAATTATTTTGATATCTACTTAGTGGTACAAAATTAAAATTATTACAATATGAAAATTTATAAAAATACTATCTTAATTGTCAATGTATATCTCTTATAAAATACAATATAAGCCTTAGTGAAGTTCAGTTACCAAGTTTCTCCAATGGTGGGAACTAGCATGTAACCGAAGGAATAATCAAGACATGTATAAATGGATCTGTATGCGGTCGTTACAAAAATAAAATAAAACAAAATAAAATTATTAAATAAATTTAAGACCTCTTATTAAAGTTTAACTTTAGGCCACAATTTTCAGTTAACCGCCTCCGAAAGAAGCTGAATTCTAGAGCAAATGATTGGAGGAAGCATGATAAGATGGGGAGAGGATCTCCACTTGTCAGTTTGGATCCATCACTTTAGTTTTTTGGTAGTGGAGGCTCATGTTTAAGGGAGAATAAAATTTTGTAGGCGTGCTTATTTGCAAGCATATTACAACTGGTACAGATTTTGAAAGGCACTACAATATATATATAATGATACCAAATATCATATTTTCTTCCACTTACAACAACTATCCTTAGCTGGAATAGTTTTGCATGCCTTCTTTCACTATGGGTGTGTTTGGCATGGAGAACAATATTTTTCATAAAAAATATTTTCTTGAAAAATAACTGATTTTGGTTATTTATTTTCTGGTGTAAGTAAATATAAATAATTATTCCAATAACGTTTATATGTAATTTAGGAAAATACTATGAGGATGGGATTGTGGAGTGGAATACCACTTATGAAACATGATTTTCTACTCCCGCCTGAAAAGTCATTTTTCTTATTTTTCTAAGGAACTTGTTTTCCTAGAGAAATATTTCCCCTCAATTCTTGACTGGAGAGACACCAAAGGCCTCTTCCCTCCCTTGGATAGATAAAAGGGAGGGTAGAGCTTTTGATTTTTTTTCATGTTATCAAAGAATTGAATATATAATAGTTTTTTGCATTATCAACTATTTGAACAATGAAACCTAATAGTGAGTGCGCATGTTAGGATGCCTTTACTGTATACATAACTGCACTTCCACATGACACTTATCTTAGTGATGAATAACTCGTCTCATCGTGACTTCTCTTGAATTCTCAAAAAAAACTCATCTCACTCCACATTCACAAGGCAAAGAACTCATTGTTGTCTCGGATGTGCCACTGGAAGCTCTAGGAAAGTCAAATAAGAAACACAGAAAAAATTGTAAAATATTTTCCGAAAAAAATTTTCTTCGTACCAAAACACACCCTATATTCCCCTTTCTTTCTTTTCTTCAATTATCATTATATAATTAAATACTAACTCCTAAAGTATTATGATCATCTCCTATCATCTTAGTTTCGTTTTAGCTATGATGTCTTGTTTTGATTTAGCAATTATAACATGATTTACATACATCTCGTGGGAAGGGAATAAGAGTGCGGTCAATCTCTAAGTCAAGAAAGGTTTGATATGCAGACACACACATATTTATATATTGGACATGGATATATATATATATATATATATATATATATTATGATTGACCTATGATATATGTACTATGCATGATGCGGCGTGAAAGATATTTATACAGTTAAGTTATTTATAAGATAATTATCAGTAACTTTTTTATAACAAATATAAATTCGTAACTTGATAAAAATGATATCCAACCTTATTATATAGATTAAATTACGTTGATTGGGTTACAAGAATTTTCATTCGCAGTTTTATAACTTTAAATCCTGTATTTTAATCTGCCAAGGTCTGGTGATTTGTAAAGAATTTTTCACTCGTTTGAAGGAGAAATTTGTTGACAAAAATTCGATAAACTTAGAAAATTTATACAGTAAAACATGATGCATCTTTCTCTGTGAAATTCCATGTGAATCTTTGAAATATATAGGTGTTTTCATGTACAGATCTATTTAAGTGACAAAAAATTTACACTTGCATGACAATGGCTTCTTAGTAAAAAACACTTCAACAATAATGCCGATCGTTGTCTCTTATTATGGAAGGGGAATCTTGAAGTAACGGTAAAGTTATCTCCGTACACCTTGTTATTCAATTTGTGTTACTATAATAAATAATAAAAACAGTAAACTTTTTGAAATAGAAACAGAAAGAAAAAGTTAGTAGCCACAGAATGTCGAAATAATATCTGTAAATAATTTCGGAATAAATCGAGCCCACTGAATGCACAGTGTGTCCTTAAGAAAATTATTCACCTCAAGTACCCGAGGTGCTAGAATATTATCCTCCCAGGATAAAACGATTTTTACTCACCAGTGTATTGGTACTAAAAACTCTGATGAACTTCGAACCACTCAATGGTTGTAAAACACACTGGAAAATTTTGTGCAGAAGAAGAAGAAGAAGAAGAAGAAGATCAGAAAATTTCGTAAGGAAAGATTCTCGGACTCAAAGCATATTTATAGACTTTCTAGCACTGTTTCTGAAAAGGTTTGCAACCTTTCAGAAATAGCCATGGATGTTGGAATAGGTGGGAATATTTTTGTTTGAAATATTGCGGGAGAACGGATTTAAAATAATCCGAGAAAGAAAACGGACCGAAACGGATCGCGTCGCGAGTCTTGGGTTATTCTGGGTTGAAGTTTCGTTAACTAATTAAATTCATTAATTAAATAGTTGAAAGAAATTTTGTCCAAAAAGATTAATCAATCAATCTTTTACCGAAGCCGAAGCCGAAGCCGAGCCGAGCCGAGCGAGCGACGACGACGGCGCGAGGCTTACTTTCATTCCAACCCATTTAACACCAAGAGAAGTGCTTTCTCAATATAAGCACATTCATTTTTCTTTCCACCGCTAATGAGGGACACTTTTCTCTTTTTAAAGCAAAAGGGAGCTCACTTTTCCTCCACTTTCTTCCCTTCATTTCTCATTCAACAATCTTTAATCCCAACAATTTCCCACATGAATGGGAAATGGCTATAAGACAAAGGAATGCATGGACGAGTGTGTGATTTACATGCAAGGATTAATTGCATCTCGATAAGTAGGTTTTCCTTTGAACTTTCCGTAGTGAACTTATATCGGATATACTCGGTCAATCGGTAGATTTGATATCTTTGAACCGTCGAGCTTTGTTGTATACCTAGACAACATAAGTCACACAATCAACCCTTAACCATCTATGGTTCTCACGGTTGTGTTCGTTGCAGCCATGAACACCGCCTGGTTTCATGAGTGCTTAGAGAATGGGCATTTACTTTCATTCCCCTTAAAACGGCTTACACTTCACACTCACATAGGTGATTTCTAAACGTGTAATCCTATAGACACATTATTTGGTTATATCCTACCAGACTTAGCAAATCATTAAAAAGCTTTAAGCTTTATTGACTCATCAAAAAGCCTTAATGCTTTACCTTGATTTCTGAACATTGTCTTCATCACGAGAATGGGTGAGTTATTGGACAATATTGAACCGTCATTCATAACTTTGATTAATCTCTTTGAACCTAACTCTTGGGATCTCCAGTCTTCTAGGTAGAGTTACCGCCATGATGACTTGTCCTAGGCCTTAACCTCATTTCCTTCGATGATCTTTTAACTGCCTCTCTAGATAGGCCTTTTGTAAGTAGATCCGACACGTTATCTCTTGACTTTACGTAGTCAATCGTGATAACACCACTAGAGAGTAGTTGTCTAACGGTATTATGTCTCCGTCGTATATGACGAGATTTTCTGTTATACATAACACTCCCTGCCCTGCCTATTACCGCTTGACTATCACAATGTATACATATAGGTGCCAAAGGTTTGGGCCAAAATGGAATATCTTCCAAGAAATTTTGGAGCCATTCAGCTTCTTCACCGTCTTTATCTAAAGCTATGAATTCAGATTCCATTGTAGAACGGGCGATGCACGTTTGTTTGTATGATTTTTAAGACACTGCTCCACCCCCAATTGTGAAAACATATCCACTCATGGATTTAACTTCAGATGATCCGGTGATCCAATTTGCATCACTATATCCCTCGATCACGGAGGGATATTTGTTATAATGCAAAGTGTAATTTTGGGTATGTTTCAGATACTCCAAAACTCGTTTCATTGCCATCCAATATATTTGATTAGGATTACTTGTAAACCGACTCAGTTTGCTAATAGCACATGCTATATCTGGTCGCGTACAATTCATGATATACATCAAACTTCCCAATACTCTTGCATAGTTCAGTTGTGAGTCACTTTCACCTTCATTCTTTTGAAGTGCATAACTCACGTCAATTGGAGTCTTGGCAATTTTGAAATCCAAATAATTGAACTTCTCAAGTACCTTTTCAATGTAGTGAGACTGTGATAATGCTAGACCTTGTGGAGTCTTTTGAATTCTGATTCTTAAGATCACATCAGCAACTCCTAAGTCTTTCATGTCGAATTTGCTAGCCAACATGCGCTTAGTAGCATTTATATCTGCCATATTTTTGCTCATTATCAACATGTCATCAACATATAAACAAACAATGACTTCATGTCCTGGAGTATTTTTAATGTAAATACATTTGTCTCACTCGTTGAATTTAAACCCACTTGCCAATATTGTTTGGTCAAATTTGGCATGCCATTGTTTGAGTTTTTGTTTAAGTCCATAAAGCGACTTAACAAGTTTGCACACTTTTTTCTTTACCTGGAACCATAAAACCCTCAGGTTGTTCCATGTAAATCTCTTTCTCCAATCCACTATTTAAGAAAATTGTTTTAACATCCATTTGATGGATTTCAAGAGCATATACGACCGCCAGTGCCACTAATACCCTGATAGATGTTATCCTCGTTACTGGCGTGTAACGACCCGACCAGTCGTTTTGAATATTTACACTTCGCTCGGTAGTTTATGGGTGTGATAGCTCCGTATGATGTATTTTGACTTGTATGAATCGTCGGTTTGGTTTTTAGGTTATTCGGGACTGATTTGGAAGAATGATTCTCAACTAGGGAGCTTTAAATTTGAAAGAGTTGACCAAGTTTGACTTTTTAGCATTTGACCTATGATTGAAATTTTGATGGTTCTGTTAGCTCCGTTGGGTGATTTTGGACTTAGGAGCGCGTCCGTATTATGATTTGGAGGTCCGTAGTTGAATTTGGCTCGAAATAGCAAAAGTTGAAATTTTGAAACAATTTGACCGGGAGTGAACTTTTTGATATCTGGGTCGGATTCCAGTTTCGAAAGTTGGGTCAGGTCCGTAATATCGAATGTGACTTGTGTGCAAAATTTAAGGTCAATCGAACGTGATTTTATAGGTTTCGGCATCGGTTTTAGAATTTTGAAGTTTCAAAGTTTATTGAATTCAAATTGAGGTGTGATTCGTCGTTCTGATATTGTTTTATGTGTTTTGAGGCCTTGAGTAGGTCTGTGTTATGTTATGGAACTTGTTGGTATGTTTGGACGGAGTCCCGAGGGGCTCGGGCATATTTCGGATTGATTTCGGATTATTTTTCTTCATTTTTGTACTGCTATGTTATGTTGTTTTCTGGTGTCTCAATTCTTCATCGCGTTCACGTGGCAAGTGTCTCAAACGCGTAGTGTATTTGGATGGCAGTAGCATTTCTTCATCGCATTCGCGAGTAATGGTCTGCGTTCGCGTAGTGTTGGGGCAAGTCTTCTTCGCGTTCGCGTATGATGGATCGCGGACGCGTAGGGTTGAGCTGGGAGCCAGAGCCGGAGGCCTTCTTCATCGCGTTCGCATAGTTGGAGCCGTGTTCGCGAAGGTCTGAGCCAGATGTGAGTCGCGTTCGCGAGGTTTTTACCGCGAACACGAAGTGTATTATGGTGGCATATTATTTTGTTCATCGCAAACGCGATGGTGTTGACGCGTTCGCGTAAGAGGATGCCTGGGCAGAAGTATAAAGTACTCTATTTCGAGTGTTTCGGCCATTTTTACATTTTGGGAGCTATGGAGCTCGGATTGAGGCAATTCTTGAAGCAATTTTTACCATATGAATTGGGGTAAATGTTCTCTACTCGGTTTTGGTTATATTTCATGAATCTATCTTCGTTTTTGATAATGGGATTGTGAATTTTAAAGAGACAATTTGAGGTTTTGGCTTAAAGTTTCATAATATGAATTTTTGAGTTTTGAACATCGAATTGCAGTCGGATTTGAGTGAAACTAGTATGGTTGGACTCGTAATTGAATGGGTTGTTAAATTTCATAAATTTTGTCGGGCTCCGAGGTGTGGGCCCGGGTTTGGCTTTTGGCCGATTTTGGGTTTTTGATTCAAGATTTGACCTTTTTCGATCGAGATTGGTTTCTTTAGCATTGTTTGATGTATTTGAGTTATTTTTAGTTAGTTTCGAGCCGTTCGGAGGTCGTAACGTGCAAGATGGAATTTTGGAGCATCGCTTGGCTTGCTCGATATTGGAATTAGCTTGTTCGAGGTAAGTAACTCTTCTAATCTTGGAGTTGAGGGTATGAAACCCCGAAATACATGTTATGTGATTAGTGTTGAGGTGACGCACATGCTAGGTGACGGGCGTGTAGGCGTGCACCATGTGAATTGAGACTCTGTTGTTCCCACGGCACTGTATAGTGGTCCTATTTTATTGATATCTGTGTTCTCACAATGTGATAAATTAGTTAAGCTGTCAATCATACTAGATATCATGTTTAGGCATTATGCCGATACTGTTTGGACCCATAGTGGTCGTTTCTTACTGTCATCTCACTGATTTCATTAATATTTCATACTCAGTCATATCCATGCATTCATACCATATCTCAGTATCAGATATTATTTATTGATACATCATATCATTGGTGTCGGGCTAGTTTCATGACATGGTGAGCCTGTGAGTGAGACCGGAGAGATTGATGATTGAGTGAGGCCAGGGGCCTGAGTGAGAGTGACATTTTGGGATCGGGCTGCACGCGGTAGCATATTATATTAATTATATTTTATATGGATTGGGTTGCACGCCGCAACGAGCCTGATGGTTGTATATATATATATGAATCGGGTTGCACAACGCAATGAGCCTTAGGGCTGTATATATATATATATATATATATATATATATATATATATATATATATATATATATATATATATATATATATATATATAGAGAGAGAGAGAGAGAGAGAGAGAGAGAGAGATCGGGTTGCACGACGCAACGAGCCTTATGGCTATTTATATGTTATGGGATCGGGTTGCACGCCGCAGCGATATAGCGTTTGGGCTGAAGGAACTCCTCCGTAGTCTACACACCCCCAATGAGAGTAGTCGACTATATATATGTGGATCGGGATATACGCCGCAACGGGCCTTATGGTCATATATGGATCGGGCTGCACGCCACAGCAGGTATTGTACAACGCTGAGTGATTGAGTGTGCTGAGAATTGAGCATAGTGAGAGAGAATGCGAGAGTGAGATTGAGTACTCTGATAGTGTGAGTACATGAGCTCATCGTTGAGATGCATTGCATTTGACATGCATACTTGAGATACATGCATAGAGATGCATTTTCTTCTGCTACCCGATTTTGGAGACATTTATGATTTTACCTGTATCTTAACATGTAGGCATAGAGAAGTACTTTTCTCATACTATCTGAAAATGAAACATCTTACTATTTGTTGAAAGGAGTTTTGGGAAAAACCACAGTTTTCAAACTTACTCGTACTTTGGCTTTTTCGGTAAAAGATTTGGGTTTTCACTGAGATACTTGAAAAGAAATGCCTATTTTTCTGGAACTATGAACGAACTGAGCCTTTTATTTCGGAGATACCCTTTTGTTATTGTACTATACTGTTATGAACCGTGGTGGAATATTGGTGTTGTACCCGACCTTGTTGTTTGCTCGTCACTACTTTCAACCTAAGGTTAGGTTTGTTACTTATTGAGTACATGGGGTCGGTTCTACTCATACTATACTTCTGCACCTTGCGTGCAGATAATGACCGTTGATGTCGATGTGTTCGATAGGAGCTGGATTTGAAAATGTACCTGCGTCTCGGTTGTATTTGCCTCTTGTTCGTGGTAGCTTTAGATCTATAAAACTCTGTTTATGTACTATTCAAACAGACTATGTATTTATTTCATTTCCGCTTTATAAACTCTATTCTTAGAAACTCATGATTTGTACTATCAGTTCTTGGGGAATGTATAAGATTAAGATCTTTATTTACTTAAATTGCTTTAATAATTGTTATTGGAATTGGATAAGTGAAAGTTGGATTACCTAGCGGGTTGGGTTAGGTGCCATCACGACTAGATAAATTTTGGGTCGTGACATGGTGAGTATGTCAAAGTAATCAAGGCCTTCCTTTTGTCTATAACCTTTGACAATAAGTCTTGCCTTATATTTGTCAATAGTGCCATCAGCTTTCATTTTTCGTTTAAAGATCCATTTCGAACCTAAAGGCTTATTTCCTGGAGTAAGATCAACCAATTCCCATGTATGGTTATCTAAAATTGATTGAATCTCGCTATTGACCGCCTCTTTCCAAAATGCTGAATCAGAAGATGACATAGCTGCTTTGAACATTTGAGGCTCATTTTCAAGCAAGAATGTCAGAAAATCGGGTCTAAAGGAAGTAGATATTATTTGACGTTTACTACACCTTGGATCTTCATTACTTGGAGGATTTTCCTTTGGTTCTTCCTGTGGTCGTTTAGGTTTTTCACTTAATGACTCGCATTCAATTTTATACGGATAGTTGCTTTCAAAGAATTCAGCATTATCTGATTCAATTACCGTATTAACATAAATTTCGGGATTATCATATTTATGAACCAAAAATCGACATGCTTTACTGTTTGTAGCATATCTAATGAAAACGCAATCCACAGTTTTTTGTCTGATTTTTACCCTTTTGGGTAAAGGTACTTGTACCTTTGCTAAACACCCCCACACTTTGAAATATTTCAAGTTGGGTTTTCTTCCTTTCCATTTTTCATATGGAATAGATTGAGTTTTGTTGTGGGATACTCTATTGAGTATTCGGTTAGCTGTAAGGATAGCTTCCCCCCACAAATTCTACGGTAACCCGGAACTTATTAATAATGAATTCATTATTTCCTTTAATGTTCGATTTTTCCTTTCTGCAATTTCATTGGATTGAGGTGTGTAGGGGGCAATAGTTTGATGGATAATTCCATATTCCGGACATATTTATGCAAACGGAGATTCATATTCTCCACCCCAATCACTTCTAATCATTTTGATCTTTTTATTCAATTGATCTTCTACTTCATTTTTATATTGCTTAAATGCTTCAATTGCTTCATCCTTACTATTAAGCAAATAAACTTAATAATATCGAGTAAAATCGTCGATAAAAATTATAAAATACTTTTTCCCACCTCGAGATTGTGTCGACTTCATATCACAAATGTTAGTATGAATTAAGTCTAAAGGATTTGAATTCTTTTCAACACACTTATAAGGATGTTTTACAAACTTAGATTCAATACATATTTGATATTTTGATTTATTACACTCGAATTTAGGCAATACTTCTAAATTAATTAACTTCCGCAAGGTTTTGTAATTGACATGTCCTAAACAAATATGCCATAAATCATTTGACTCCAATAAATAAGAAGAAGCTGAAATTTTATTCATACTGTCAACAACCATTACATTGAGTTTAAAAAGGCCCTCTGTGAGGTAGCCCTTTCTAACATACATTTTATTCTTACTTACAATAACTTTGTCAGATACAAATATACATTTGAATCCATTCTTAACAAGTAAAGAAGTAGAAACTAAATTCTTCATAATAGTAGGAACATGAAGAACGTTGTTGAGCGTTAACACCTTGCCGGAAGTCATCTTCAGGAATATCTTCCCATAATCTTTAATCTTGGCTGTTGCAGTATTTTCCATGGAAAGCTTTTCTTCGGGACCAGCAGTAGAGTAAGCCGCAAATGCTTCTTTCACAGCACAAACATGTCGAGTGGCTCTAGAGTCAATCCACCACTCCTTCGGATTTCCAACTAGGTTGCATTCTGAAAGCATTGCACACAGATAATCAATGTCATCATTCTTCTCCACTATATTGGCCTATCCCATCTTCTTATCCTTGTTCAGGAGGCGACAATCATGGGCTTTGTGACTAGCTTTTCCACAATTGTAGAAGTTGCCCTTGAATTTCTTTTTGTTCTGCTCCTTAGTCTGTCAAGAAGACCTCTTCCTCTTCTTACTTTTTGGAGCAGTCTCCTCAACGATATTAGCTCCCATAATCGTTGAATTTCCACGAGACTTCTTCTCGGCTGTTTTGTTGTCTTCATCAATCTTGAGATGAATCACAAGATCTTCCAACTTCATTTCTTTGCGCTTGTGCTTAAGATAGTTTTTGAAATCTCTCCACGAAGGAGGTAATTTTTCAATCATTGCAGCCACTTGAAATTCTTCATTCACGACCATACCTTCAGTAATAAGGTCGTAAAAAATAAGTTGAAGCTCTTGAACTTGGGTTCCAACGGTTTTGTTGTCTATCATTTTATAGTCAAGAAATTTGGCAACCATAAACTTTTTCAAGCATGCATCTTTAGTCTTGTACTTCTTCTCAACTATGTCCCATAATTCTTTTGAAGTATTCATAGCACTGTAGACATTCTATAAGTCATCCTCCAAAGCACTTAGGATATAGCCTTTACAAAGAAAATCTACATGTTTCCATGCCTCCACTATCATAAATTTCTCATTGTCCGGCATGTCCGCGGCAGGCACTGGAGGTTCTTCACTGGTGAATTTCTGCATACCAAGTGTGGTAAGCCAGAAGAACACCCTTTGCTGCCATCCTTTGAAGTTGGCTCCAGAAAATTTCCCCGGTTTCTCGGCCGGTGGAACAACAGTTCGGCTTGACGAGGCTATCGTCGTTGCCGCAATAGTCGCAGAAGAATTTCCATTATCAATTGTCATTTCTCACTGTCAACCATAGAAAAGTTCAATTAATGGCAAAAGACAGAATAGTAAACAGTACTATAATTAATTATGAACAGTGCGTTTAATAAATAAAAATCGAAATTTTTATATATTATTTCATAGTAAACGATAAAGTTTTTATGTTCTTCAAATCGTTTCTGAATTTTAATATTCCGATGAAGTTTTTATATCGTCAAATCAGAATAGAGAAATTCAGAAGGAGTAGAAAATCACACAGGTTTTAATCTCCAAATAAAAAGAATACAGAATACAATAAAATAATTTTCTTAAGATTGTTGTCCAATCTGTATTACTGTAATAAATAATAAAAATAGTAAACTTTCTGAAATAGAAACAGAAACAGAAAGTTAGTAGCCACAGAATGTCGAAATAATATCTGAAAATAATTTCGGAATAAATCGAGCCCACTGAATGCACAGTGTGTCCTTAAGAAAATCATTTCCCTCAAGTACCCGAGGTGCTGGAATATTATTCTCCCAGGATAGAACGATTTTTACTCACCAGTGTATTGGTACCAAAAACTCTGATGAACTTTGAACCAGTCAGTGATTGTAAAACACACTGGAAAATTTTGTGCAGAAAAAGAAGAAAATCAAAAAATTTCGTAAAGAAAGATTCTGTGATTCAAAGCATATTTATAAACTTTCTAGCATTGTTTCTAAAAAGGTTTGCAACCTTTCAAAAACAGCCATGGTTGTTGGAACAGGTAGAAATATTTCTGTTTGAAATATTGCGGAAAAACAGATTTAAAATAATCCGGGAAAGAAAATAGATCGGGTCGCGTCGCGGGTCCTGGGTTATTTCGGGTTGAATTTTCGTTAATTAATTAATTGAAAGAAATTTTATCCAAAAAGATTAATCAATTAATCGATCTTTGACTGGATCTGGATCTGGAGCCGAGCGACGACGACGGCGCGAGACTTACTTTCTTTCCAACCCATTTAACACCAAGAGAAGTGATTTCTCAATCTAAGCACATTCATTTTTCTTTCCACCACCAATGAGGGACACTTTGCTCTTTCTAAAGCAAAAGGAAGCTCACTTTCCCTTCACTTTCTTCCCTCCATTTTTCATTCACCAATCTTTAATCACAACACACTTATAGGTCACAGGTTCGAGCCGTGGAAGCAGCCACTAATGCTTGCATTAGGGTGCGGCCCTTTCCCGAACCTTGCGTGAATACGCAATACTTTATGCACTGAGCTACCTTTTATGTTATCTCTTGTTATGTGTTTTCCTTAAATTACATATATATATATATATATATATATATATATATATATATATATTGATGTTGCTTATCTCTCTGAAACAAGTGGGAATTTCATGTATTCAATAAAAGCAATGATATCTAATTAAACATGATGGCTCACGCGTGGTTTGTGGGTTCTGGTGTGTTTCTATCTTAAACCTAATAAATATTATATTTCTTACATGTAATTCTTCTCCACGTCACCCACTTGGCCACATGCCTAAGTAAAATTTAATTCCGTTCGCTAGACCTTTAACGTTTTTGGTATTGATAATATTATACATTTAATGGCTTTATATATACTATTTATTGCGATTTTAATATATTTTTACACATAAATATATACTCAGTATCGAAGTATTGGGTTCAGATGATCACTCGGTACACCGACACTGTATTCACCCCTGCACTTGGCCCCCTCAACCTCCGCCCTCCTTTTTTTCGTTTTTCCTCCCTTTGCACACCCATGACTCCCAAAGCAAATAATAACAATTATGCATCAATCTCAAATAAGTAAATGTCAGTTACATAAATTCTCACTGGTCGTGTCCCCTATTTAAGTTCAATCTCGTGTTTCTTACATTCATCTCACAAAAAATCTTAGTAACATTTCGATGTTTATATCAAATTAAACTACACTAAAAATTACTATGCTACAACGTTAGATTTAGGCACAAGTTTTATATTTATTAATTTGATATAAATGCGTTTGGAGGTGAAATAAAATCATGGGGAAATATCATAGAAGATCTGCACTTTTGGTAAAATCTCATCTACTATTTTTACACCAATAATGTCATCATGTGATCATTTAGAGAATTCCTTATTTTGGTAAATGCGATATGACAGTATTGCTCCATCCTTTCCACTTTAGTCTATAAACAAATTGGTTACTTAACGAGGAAGCATTAATTAATTCAACAAGCGATAAATCATATTGACATTTTAATTTTAGAATAATATTAATTCATATAAGAGGACAAAGTTTAAATCATGACTAGGTTTTAGAATGGAAGTTGCATAAAAGACATTATGATTATCTCAAAGCTATATATTAAGCACTTAAACATTTTAGCACTGTCGTTAGTTAATTAATCTTATTAACTCCTTTGTGTCATAGCATTAGCAAAGATAACATTTATAACATAAGAAAGAATGAGATTGTCATCATCAAAGTAGGGGAAGTACAATTTCTCCACTGCTTTTCATGACATGTTAGCTTAATTATGTGAAACTTATTGAAGTGTTGATGTATGATTGTTATTAATTAACTTACCAAATGAGTGAGATGATGATGATGAAAATATCATTTGAAATAAATAACAAAAAAAAAGGAAAGCACTATATGTTTGATTGATTAAATAAAAAGGTAATAATTAAAGTATGAAGTGAAATAGAAGTAGATAATAATTAGTATTAAATTGAAGAGTGGTTGTCATAGCATAAAACGGTATGATGTATAAGTATAACCCTATAGTTCTTTACCAAGTTCTCACTTCCACACAAATTTAATATAGTTTTTTTAACTTTTTCAATTTTTAATATTTTAAATAACTCACGTCTCCAAAATGTTAAAAGTTAAGTAATTAACAATATGCCTCTCATTCTTAAAAAATAAATAAAGCCTAATTAGGTGGCACTTAGAGATGTTGGAGGGTTGCTTTATGTGAAAAAGGGGAGTATTAATTAGGGGTCAACAACCAATTAAGGTTGTTAAAGTGGCAATAATTAGGACAAATTAGCTAAGGTTGGAAAGCTAATTAGCACAAAGACCAAAAAGGAGAGACAATAGTGACAATATTACATATACTACTTCACTAAAAAAGGATGGTTTGAGTTGGTACCTGGGGTTTGGGGGAAGACATGGGCGAACCTAGCATATATGTTATATATTTAATTGAATCCAATAATTTTGACTCAAATTTTATATTTATATTAAAAAAAACTTACTAAATAAATACAATTAATAAAATTTAAATCGAGTAAATTATTTCGAACTTGAATTATAGTATTTAAATCATGAATCCGCCTTTAGGGGAAGGGGAGGGAAATCAAACCCCATATAATAATGAGAAATTTTTAGAAACTACTATTGTTTAGTGGCTATTAATTTCTTATAGCTACCATATACATAATTACTTCCTATAACAACTATTCAGTTGTTATGATAGTGTATTCGTTGTATTCGTGCTGCTGTATTCATAAATACAACAGCAAAAAGCACCTAAAAATCAGGGTAGTCTAACTGTACGCGCATGTATTCACATGTAATACAGCAGCAAAAAGCGCTTAAAATCAGGACAGTCCAGCTGTACGCGCATGTATTCACATGTATTCGCACTGCTGTATTTATGAATATAACAGTAAAAAGCACCTAAAATCAGGACAGTCCAGCTGTACGCGCATGTATTCACATGTATTCGCGTCATGTATTCATGAATACAGTAACGACAATTACCTTAAAAATAGGTATGTCCAACTGTCTAAGAGAGAGGAAAAACATAAATAGCGTATTTCATGCCTTATTTCATGCCTTAATGGTATTATATACCATAAATACCTATTTTGGTATAAAATATAAAAGATAACTATAAAAAATAATATTTTAAAATAATTTTAATTTATAATAAATAGGGTGTATACCATAATTGAGTAGACAATGATGAATGAGTGTTTTGAGTAGTCTAATGTAGGGACAGCCCACATTCCACTAATAAACCCACGATTTCCTTCATTTATGATTGTATTTGCATGTGTGCAGATCATCCTTATTTCTTAGTTCTCCCCCGTAATGACCTTAAATTAATAGACAATAATAATAAATAAATTTATAGTTCAGTGTGAATTTTTTAATACATACATGCGGTTTAGATAAAAATTATTAGGTTCTGACCCTCATTTTGATTAGCTCATCGTATTGGTTCCATCGCCACTATGGCAAGTTCATTGGCAAATTGGGGGTAAAGATTAGTGATAAGTTTAGTTTTTGATCGATAAATTTGAATGGACACTAGTTTTCTTTTTCTTTTTCTTTTTTTAAATCTTTTTTCAGTTATTACTCGAATCAAAAGCGAGTACATTTGACTAAAAGATGGATGGACAGACCCCCATCACATCGAGCCAAACGTAAGAATAGCTGCATTAGCTTTAGCTAGAGCATAAGCAGCTCAAGATTGAAGGGAAAAATGACACGAAGATGTGGAGAAATTAATGGTACTTAAGCTGTCGAGGTTGATTTCACTCGTGGTAACTTAATTTTATAAAGATTTTTACCTAGGTATACTGTTAGGATCGGGAACTCGGGTAGTACGGAATTTAGCCAAATAATATTATAATTACAATAACAAAGACAATGCAAGTTGATAACAACGACAATTAAAGCATATAAAGAAAACACCAATTTAATGTGGTTCGGTTAGTGTGACCTACGTCCACAAGCGGAGAGGAGCAAATTCACTATAGCAACAAGAGTACAAAAGAGCGTATAAAATTAGAGTAAATACTCTAATTAATCCCAAATACCCCCGAGAGAATAACCTCGCAAGATCACTCCAAAGAAAGGGGATCACACAAGTGTTTCCCAACACTCAACTCTCTTACAAAATACTCTCAATTACTAAAGGCGGAGAAGAAACAAGAAATGAAGACTCAAGTCTTGTTGGTGTGTTTAAAATGAACTAATGGTCTTTTCTTTTATAGGCAAAAAAGTCTAGCCTCTTAGTTGTAAAAGAAAAGATACAACTTGTGCAAATGATATCCACCATACAACGTAATATTTTGGGTCCCAAAAAATATTGCCAACAAAGTCTACTTTGCAAATAGGCTTATGCTTATGTGAGATGGACTCCACTAGGTAAAATATTGGCCATAATTACATAAAATATAATAGAAACCTATTTACCACCTTTTTTTAGGTTCCTTATTAATTACTTTGTATATCTATAATTATAAGTTATATACAAAATCATAAAAAAGAATCCAATACCTCCCCCCTCCCCCCCCCCTCCCCAATATTTAAAATTCAAGATACCTAAAATTACTATTTCTTATTGATACAATGTAGACGAAATTCAAAATATTGCTCTAGAATCAAGTTGTGGGTAAGTTTTGAATCTTGTTTTCTTTCTTTCTAAAATCGTTATTGTATGTGACTTGTATATGATAAATCAATACCCAAAACAATACTTGATACAATACTAATATAATTATAATACGATTATATTAGATTTTTAATGTAAAGTTGTGATTGAAACTTGAAGAAGATGAAGATTATAGTTGTATCACTATTTTTCAGAAATGTATCGCAATTGTATTATAATTCTATATATATCATAATTGTTGAAGGAATTGTATTACAAATGTATGATAATTGTATATTTATTGTATATTGTTACGAGCAGTTGGGAGTTCATGACGCATTTCACAATTTGTATCACAAATATATGATAATTGTATATTAATTTATTAGTATTATATCGGGTATTATTTTGGGTATTAATGTACCATATACAAGTTAGATGCAATTGTGATACAAGTATGATACAATTATGTTTTAGGCACTGATGTATCTGATACAGTTCAAATACAATTATGATACAGTTATCATACAATTTCTGAATATTTTCTCATTTTTAGTGTTGTCTAGTCTCCCAACAAAAGAACGATGCAATTGACGATTTTTTAATAATATAAAGATATCGGAGTAGATTAAGGGATTTTGATGTAAAAAAAGAGGAGAGAGAATAGGAAAGGGTAAAAAAAGGAAATGATATAATTAAATCTCTTAATTGAATGTACTAATAATGGGGTGAGAGCCTTTTAAGGAGCAATATATACAATTTGTAAGAAAACCTAAATACTTATTAAAAAGTATAAAACATAGAGAACACAGATAAATAAGTTTCTAATACAGTATAGTTAGGTAAAAATCCCAATTTTTCATATGTTACACTCGTAAAGTTATAGAACAATTTTTTGTATCGTTAAAGTTAATGGACAATAGTAAAGCCAGAAAATTACTTTTTGTATCATTAAATAAAAGTCATTGAACTTTACCGGTTGTATAAAAAAAGGTCAAAATTAAACACTATTTTTTTTATCACTAAAATTACTAAACTATGTGTTAATTTCTTAAAAACACAACTCCTCGAAAAATCAAACTTTCAATCACTAAGCAAATTCTTTGGATCAATAAAATCACTAAACTATATTTAATACAAACGTTTGATATGATTCCCGATGAAAGTTACATAATATCTGTAATATACCCAATTTTTTTGTATACGATATAATATTTGTGCCTGAATACTTATGTATATCAATGTTCTTATCTTATCTTTTTTTAATTTGGATTCCAAAAGACAATCGATTAATAAAAAACATGTCGAATAGTTATCAAAACTAGATTTTCTTTTTAATTCCAATTTAATCCTGGAGCCGAAAGAAACATGGAGTATTTTTTTAAAGAGGCATATTTTCTTTTCTCTTTTTGGTACAAAAAGAAACATATATATATGTCTACCTTCACTCCTTTATTACCGAGGAATATAATCATTATTGAAAAAAATACGAAAGCATCGTTGAAAAAAATTATGCAAAGGAATTATACTTATCACATTAATGTATAAGTATAAATATTAGAATTTTGAGTGATAAGGATTCTTAATTCTATAACTTCTGATTTTCGGCAGTTAAGCTTTTTTGACCTGTCAGTCAAATGAAATTTGAGAATCAATTATTATAAATATCATAGAAGGATAAGTTTTTAGCACACAATATTCACTAGCAGTCGATGATTCTTTTAAATCATAGGAATTCACTACCAAAAAATTGAAATTATATAGCTACGAACTTCGTCGCTAATCTGTTTTGCTAAATTGTTCATATCTAATAATTATTTTTTGATAATTTATTGCTAAGTAAGATTAGCAACGGATTTTACTGTTTAGCTATAGAATTTTTTCGTCGCTAATTCATATTTCTTAGTAGTGTTTAGTTTAAGCACTTTATTCATAATCCAAGTGATAACGCATGCTTCCTTTTCATATTATATAGTTCATATATACGTAAACAAAAGTTATGCGAAAAATAGAATTTTTTTAAAGGTGTAAGTTATATGTACTGACAATATAATTTTTATTTTCTCTAACGGTGTATTTTCACCTATTGTAGAAGATTGCTTTCCATTTTCTTAAGGTTACCAATTGATATTTGTATAGAGAATTACCTGCAGTTAAATCTTTTTTACAACATCAATAAATAGAACTTATACTTAATTTTTGTTGAAAAAGATTGAGATATTCATGACAAAGAAGCACTAAAGGAAAACCAACTTGCTATTTTTTGGTAGATAATTAAGGGTGATGAGTTGAATGTGGAACCTTATCATATCCTCGCCTAAAGTGTATATTATGATTTTCTTAGTTACTAGTATAAGAACTCGCGCGATGCGCGAATAATTTGACAGAATATTAATCTTATAAAATTATGAACTAATATATTATATTAACTTAATAAATATTAGTTGTATTTTATTATTTAATATAGTGTGGAGAAATATAACACAATCTATACAAAATTAAAGGATACACATCATATAGTAATCAAATAAATTATTTGATCCTTTTTATTTTTATTATTTAATTAGCAAGTACTTAGTACAATTGATAATTTTCTTGAGTGTTATTTATTCATTTTTTTATTTTTTTATTAATTTAAAATATAAATATCATAAAATTATCTCTATCCCCCTCTTTTAGTACATTCATTTCTACTATAATACTTATTTGATTAGTTTTCAAATTTTGTAGTTTATTAAAAATTTAAATAATGTAATATTTTTTTACTAAATTATAATTTTGAATTCATCAAAAGTATAAAGATATATATATATATATATATATATATATATATATATATATATATATATATATATATATATATATATATATATATATATATATATATATATTTAAAAATCCAACTTGAAACTACTCCCCAATTTGAATGGGTAGTTATTTTTCCTTTTTTTATTATATATTTTTCATTTTTTTATTATAGCTAATTTTTTTTCTTTTTTTTATTTTAAAATATTTGTAAAACTCCAACTTGAAATTACTCCCCAATTTGAATGGGTAGTTTTTTTTCCTTTTTTTTATTATAGCTAATTATAATATATCTTTATTTATAATTTAAATAGAGTAACCAATTAATTCAAAATTTAAAATTCAAAGGTTTTTAGTTAGAAAGGGAGTAACCAAAACTACTCCCCAACTTGAATAGGTAGTTTTGTATTTTGTTTTTTTTATTACTATTTTCGTTTTTTTACTGTAGCTAATTATTATTATTATTATTATTATTATTATTATTATTATTATTATTATTATTATTTGTTTTTAATTTTAAAATAATTTTAAAATTTTAACTTGAAACTACTCAAAAGTATAAAGAGATATGTGTGTGTGCATATATATATATATAAAAAAAATATCCTAATAGTATCTTTATATTTTTGTATTTTTCATTTGAATTGAAAGTTTCTTTATTTTTTTTTATTTTTTTTAAAATAATTTTAAAACTCCAATTTGGAACTACTCCCCAATTTGAATGGATAATATTTATTATATATGTTCATTTTTTAATTATAGCTAATTTTATATATATATATTTAAATATTTGTAAAACTCCAACTTGAAACTACTCCCCAATTTGAATGGGTAGTTTTTTTTCCCCCTTTTTTTATTATATATTTTTCATTTTATTATTATAGCTAAATTTTTTTCTTTTTTTTCTTTTTTTATTTTAAAATATTTGTAAAACTCCAACTTAAAATTACTCCCCAATTTGAATGGGTAGTTTTTTTTCCTTATTTTATTATAGCTAATTATAAGATATATTTATTTATAATTTAAATAGAGTAATCAATTAATTCAAAATTTAAAATTCAAAGGTTTTTAGTGAGAAAGGTAGTAACCAAAACTACTCCCCAACTTGAATAGGTAGTTTTGTATTTTGGTTTTTTTTTAAGTATTTTCGTTATTTTACTGTAGCTAATATTTTTTTTGTTTTGTTTTTAAATTTTAAAATAATTTTAAAACTTTAACTTGAAACTACTCCCCAGTTTGAATGCCACTTGAAAAATATTTTGTCTTAACAATGCCACTTGACTTTTTGTATTTTTCATTTGAATTGACGACGACAACAACAACAACAACAACAACAACAACAACCCAGTAAAATCCCACTAATGGGGTTTGGGGAGGGTAGTGTGTATGCAGACCTTACTCCTACCCCGAAGGAGTAGAGAGGCTATTTCCGAAAGACCCTCGGCTCAAAAAAAAGACAAAATGGACAAAAAGGGAGACAATATTAGTATCACAACAACAATCATAGGATAAATAGGAACACCATGAAATCCAGAAGAAAGATGCAAAGTAAAGGGAGACAATATTAGTAAATATTAGTATCACCACAACAGTCATAAGTAAAATAGGAACCTCATGAAATCTAGAAGAAAGATGTAAAGCAAAAGCGATAGCTAGTAAATAGGACCTGCACTGAAAAGAGAAATAGTAAGCCACAACATTCCCACTAGCTGTCTTAAAAAAAAAAAAAAAACCTACATGGCTAGTCCCACCATGTTACGAAGTAAGGCACGACTCAACTACCTCCTAACCTACAACCCTAATATTCGACCTCCACATCTTCCTATCAAGTGTCATGTCCTCGGAAATCTGGAGCCTCGCCATATCTTGTCTGATCACCTCTCCCCAATACTTCTTAGGCCGCCCTCTACCTCTTCTCGTGCCCTCCGCCCTCTACCTCTTCTCGTTTTTTTATTTTAAAATAATTTTAAAATTCCAACTTGAAACTACTCCCCAATTTGAATGGGTATTTCTTTTATTTATAAATTTCCGTTTTTTATTATAGCTATTTTATTTTTAATTTTAAAATAACTTTAAAACTCCAACTTGAAACTACTCCCCAATTTGAATGAGTAGTTATGTTTTTTATATTTTTATTTTTTTTAATATAGCTAATTATAAGATATTTATATTTATTAATTCAAATAGAGTAACCAATCAATTCAAAATTTAAAAAGGTTTTTTTAGTTAAAAAGGTAGTTTATTTTGTCTTAATAATGGCACTTGGCTTTTTGTGATTATACCACTTGTCTTAATAATGTGCTTTTGCCTCTCCTTTTATTATATATAGATTAAATAAGTAATTAACAGGGAAGTAATTCACTTTGTTTAGCTGTGAGATATATACCTGACTATCCCAATAAACGAAAAACAAAACAAAAAGAAGAAGAATTCTATACATTTTTTAACCAAATCATGTTGTACAAATAATTGATGAATATTCTCCATTTTCTGAGTTACTGCAATAGTTTTTCTGAGTTACTGCTGTAGTTACGGTACTTTGTATATAAGCCTCATATTATAAAATTTCATAAAATTTAACAAAACTAAGGAACTTGCAACTGAAAGTATTTGACAATAGTCAGAGGTAGACCAAAATTTTAAATTTGTTAGATTCAATATAATTTATAGGTATAGGTAAAATCATAGAAGGAAGTAAATTGCTCCCATCCGAAACGTTTTACATTCTTAGATTTTTTTGACGTACTATCTGAGGTTGCTTATGATTTGATTTTACTATCATCTTGTGGTTGTTGCTGTTTCTTTTCTATGACATCTTTATTTTCACATATCTTTTTTTATATTGTTGTGATGATACATGTTTGCTTTGAGCCGAGAGTCTATCGGAAATAGTTTATATACCTGTACAAAGTAGGAATAAGATTTGCGTAAAAACTACTTTTCCCAAACCTTAATTGCGAGAATACAGTAAGTATGTTATTATTGTTATATGTATAAATTACTTTTTTTAGACCCTAATTGTAGGAATACATTATGCTGTTGTTGTTATTGTAAATCTTTTTGATGTACAAATAAAAAAGTAGAAATTTTGTAGATTGGCAAAAAGAAAGAATTGCTTTTTCAACTTGAACACCAAGCCGTCCACCCTATTCTAAAGACTAAAACACTTAAGAGAAATTAAATGAGTGGCTCCACAAACACCCCAAGATCTTCATTCTAAGTGCTCTGCAGAAAATTATATTTTTTAGGACACAAATTGGAATCCAATTGGTGTGCTATTCCTTTAATCATTTCTCTCTCTCAACTTATTATAAAATATGTTTAAACAAATGGTTGTAGGTTAGGAGCTAGTTGAGTCGTACCTTACTTCGTAATATGGTGGGACTAGTCATGTAGGATTTTTGTCTAAGATAACTAGTGGGAATGTTGTGGCTTATTATTTCGTTTTTCAGTGCAGGTCCTATTTACTAGCTATCGCTTTTGCTTTACATCTTTCTTCTAGATTTCATGGTGTTCCTATTTTTCTTATGACTGTGGTGGTGATACTACTATTTACTAATATTGTCTCCCTATACTTTACATCTTTCTTCTGGATTTCATGGTGTTTCTATTTATCCTATGATTGTTGTTGTGATACTAATATTGTCTCCCTTTTTGCCCTTTTTTTTTAGCCGAAGGTCTTTCGGAAACAGTCTCTCTACTTCTTTGGGGTAGGGGTAAGGTCTGCGTACACACTACCCTCCCCAGACCCCATTAGTGGGATTTTACTGGGTTGTTGTTGTTGTTGTTGTATGTTTAAACAAATGAAAATAAAAAGAAGAAGAAAAAGCAAGCAAGAACATAGAGAAGTGGAGCTCTTAGGAACTTTTTTAAAAATATTTTAAGTGACAAATTACTTGTAATATTATTCAAAGTTAAACGGTAGAAACGGTAAAAAAAATTATCCCAATAGATGAAAAATTTATCTTATATTTTAGTTATTTTACCAAATAAATCGAAATTATATATCCGGATTGTCGAGTTAATAGTAGAATTTTAGCATCTCAAAACATCAATCCTTATATTGGAAAAGATGAGATTCGAAAATGCAATTACTTTCGGTTTAGATAAACTAGAACCACAAAGCAGTGATCAGATAGGGGGAGAGAATATTAAGAATAAACTTTTTTTTAGCATCTATTTATCAACTTCATGAGCTTTCTAAAGAATATTATAGGAAAAAAAATTATATCAACTCAATGATACTGTTGAGTGTTGACATTTGATTTGGGTGATACGAATATTGAAAATTACTATTTTAAGAATAAATACTCCCACGGGTGGCATTAGGACTTGGTTATATGTATGGACAATGTAAAACATTTCTTCAATAATATTATTATTTAACCTGTGATACCACGTTAATTATAATATTTTATCAGGTCACTTATTAATATTTATAATAATAATTTATCTTAATTATATTATAAATAATTTTTGATATTAAATATTTTTGTATACAGTTCATAAAATTAAACTCCTTATTTACAATCGATCCTGGAATCCAATTCAAGGAGAACATTTGACCATGTTCAGATTTTTTTTCTTTTTATTTTACCAACTAGGAAATTATAGAGTTATAAGATTTGTCGAAAGTCGAACTTGAGTTTCTAAAGTACATGTAAGATGGTACTTATATAGGACTCACTGTGATAAGCGTAACTCTCACTACAATAATGTGCTTTACTATTTTTTTGGTTTCTATTTGATGTCGAGTATTTGTATTGAAGTTTCAATTAATTCGAATTTGTATCGTGTAAGGTACGTTAAATGAGAAAATGCTTCCTTTCGGGACCTTTTTTTAATTTATCAGGGGCGAACCTAAAATTTTTTTTATTAAAAATAAAAGAATCTTATCCATTCCACTATAATTCTCGGTGATAATGTGATTTAGGATGTGATACACTGTTACTTTATAATTTAAGCAACTCCAGAAATTATTGAGTTAAAGTTGGGAAGCACAATAAATATTGTCTACTACTATTAAGAAACTCATTTGACTTCAAATGAATACAAAAATCCGTATAAATGATAAATAACAAAAGAAAAAGAAGAAGAAAAACACAAATCCGACAATAATTGCCTACATATCCCTAATTAGTATAGCTTACTGCCACATGTAGCTTTAATTTCACTTTCCTATGACCAACTTTAAGAAGAAAAAGAGCTCTTTAATCATAGCTAATTAATTAATATCTAAGACAATTGAACCTTTTTCTTTTCAAACACAGTTGCAAACCAAGTATCAAAAATGATTATATTAACCAATTATAATAGATTATTATATCTACAAGTCGACTTAATACATCATAAATATGCCCGTCAGATTGTCACGGCCAAATTCCATAAATATAAACACAGACTTGTCACATCAAACTAATCAATTTAACTTTAATAGTTAAAATATAAAAGTGAGAAAATACATCACTTGACTATAATTAAGTGATAAATATGTATATGCAAGACAAATGTCTTACCTTTATTGGTAAGGTGTAAACACCGAGTGTAAGTAAGTTTTTATCGTATTGGCAGGTGTCAATTGACCACCATTTGTCGACACTGTATATATAGATAAAATATTAAATTTTAGATCCGTTTGCGGGGAATTTCTTTCACTTTATTTAAGTTTGAATACCCTTAAGGAAATTTCTGGTGTGGCAGCTGTGTATAGGCCATTGTCATGCACCTTTTGCTATCATAAGGAGACATCACAAGAACTCATTCTATACATAAAGAAAGATGAAATTTGTCAGAGGATGCTAAAGTTAAAAAGTTAAGAGGAAACCAGACATGAAGAAGATTAGCATAATATTTTGATTGTGTTAGAATACTTTAAGAGAAATAGGTGGTAGCCCACTAGAAAAGAAAGTAAAATAGACCTACTTTAACACAAAACAAGAGATCCTCATTTATGTGTCTTTCTCTGTTTATATATTTACATGGCTGTCCAGTTCACTTTAGGAAACTCAAGTTAAAAGCAACTCTTTAACTTCTCCTTCCTAAACTTTCCTCAGTTCAACAAAACACAGTACTTATAACTTTCCTCAGTTCAACTATTGGCAAATATGCCAGTTAACTGTGTATCTCCAAAACCAGAAAATGGTGGCACAGAATTGATGGCAGCTCCGACGAATTTGCCTGATTCATCAGAGCTGCACGACATGTCTTGTCTGGCTTTCCCTGTCCAGTTCAATTCACAGTCTTTTGCACAAAGAGCCTTATACCCTATAACTTTGAAGGTCTATTTTTTTCTCTATCTTTTCTCCCCTTAGTACATAAAGACTCGGAGCGTTGGAGCAACGGTAAACTTGTCTCCGTTTGACCTATAGGTCACGGGTTCGAACCGTGGAAGCGGCCACTAATGCTTGTATTAGGATAGACTGTCTACGTAACACCACTTTGGTGTGGCCCTTCCCTGAACTCTGCATGATCGCGAAATATTTCGTGCACCGAGTATTCAAAGACTCACTTCTTACTTACATGTATAGCATAAACAAGTTTGTTTATACATGTAAAGTGTAATTTGCGTCAGTCATGTGCTCTGATCCAGCTGCAGAGCTACATGTACTGAAGCGACGATTGAATCCCCTTCCCTTGAAAATTATACTGTACAAATAGAAAAAAAATATTTTTTTTGGTATATATTTAAGTTATTGAATCTTCTTGACATAGGGGAAGGTTGTAGTGTAGTAGTAAAAGTAGTTTAAAAATTGCTTTATATGTGACATTCTTGATTTTCTTTAATTGCCTTGTTAGAATTCCTGGTTTTTGCGCAAATGATATTTGTTCAACGGTTCAATCCTATGTTGTGCGGACTCTCCAAAATGCCGCTGCACTCCGACACGCACACGATGATATTTTCGGAGAGCAGCGGCAATTTGATGTGCAGTTTGAAGTGATTCAATCTATTCTAGCTGATGTCTTCATTTTCATGTGCAGTTTGAAGAGATTGTTTACAAGATTAGGCAAGAAACACAAGGAATGTGTTGTGGAGATGGAGCATCTAACACAAAAGAGAAGACTATACTAAATGGTGTGACAGGTATAGTTTGCCCTGGAGAAATGCTAGCAATGTTAGGTCCATCAGGTAGTGGCAAAACTACCCTCCTAACAGCACTAGGCGGCCGTCTTTCGGGTAAATTATCAGGCAAAATTACCTACAACAGCCAGCCTTTCTCTGGTTCCATTAAGCGTAAAACCGGATTCGTGGCACAAGATGATGTCCTATATCCTCATTTAACTGTAATAGAAACACTTCTATTCACAGCTCTGCTTAGGCTGCCACAAAGCCTAAGCAAAGAGGCAAAAGTGAGACATGTAGAACATGTTATAACAGAACTAGGATTAAACAAATGCAGAAACAGCATGATTGGAGGTCCATTATTTAGAGGTATATCAGGTGGAGAGAAAAAAAGGGTCAGTATAGGTCAAGAAATGCTAATCAACCCGAGTTTGCTTCTTTTAGATGAGCCGACTTCAGGGTTGGATTCGACCACAGCCTTGCGTATCCTAACCACAGTTAAGCGGCTAGCTAGTGGTGGTAGAACCGTGATCACAACGATCCATCAGCCGTCTAGCCGGCTTTACCATATGTTTGATAAGGTAGTGTTGCTCTCTGAGGGCTGTCCTATTTACTATGGTCCTGCATCAAGTGCCCTGGATTACTTCTCGTCGATTGGTTTTTCCATATCTATCACTGTCAATCCTGCTGATCTCTTGCTCGATCTCGCTAATGGTAATAAGAACATTTCAGTACAAGTTGAATTTCCACTACAAGTTATCCTTTCACAGTTGTTATACCAATATGTATGAATAGTTAGAAACTATTTTAATCCAAATCATACATGTAAGGTAACAAGCATCTTAAAATGTAGCATTGAACTTACAGGAATTGGACCTGATTCCAAACATGCAATCGAGCAGGGCGACAATACTGAACAGGAAAAGAAGTTAGTGAGAGAAGCTCTCATCTCCGCGTATGAGAAGAACATTTCGACAAGGTTGAAATCTGAGCTATGCAGTTCAGATAACAGTAATTACAGTTACAAAAAGGATGTTTCTACAAGTACGTTTCCAATTTTCTCTGAAGATATCATATTTTGGTTTATACTGTTTATCTACCCTTAACTAGTGACTAATGAAACTTTTCTGTGTTCTACTAATGAAGGAAATGGTGTGAAATCAGAACAATGGTGCACAAATTGGAGCCATCAATTCAAAGTACTGCTTCTGAGGGGGCTAAGGGAGCGAAGATACGAGACGTTCAATAGGCTTAGGATCTTCCAAGTTATAAGTGTAGCATTTCTTGCAGGATTATTGTGGTGGCATACTCCTACATCCCACATCGAAGATCGAGTAAGAACTTATCTCTTCTCCTATGTCACTCACATAAGAAAACATACGCCCAACTTAAATAGAGTGACATGTACAGTGAGGATTCCTATAGCTGCCAACTTACTTGGGATTGAGTGTGATTGTCGTTGTTGTACACTAGAACAGATGATAGTCTGCTGCTATGTGCTAATAATGATATTTGATTCTTGTTTGCAGATTGCAATGTTATTCTTTTTCGCGGTATTTTGGGGCTTCTATCCACTCTACAATGCAGTTTTCACTTTTCCACAAGAAAGAAGAATGCTTATAAAAGAAAGATCATCAGGAATGTATCGCCTCTCGTCATATTTTCTAGCCAAAACAGTAGGAGATTTGCCTTTAGAACTTGCACTACCAACAGCATTTACCTTCATCCTGTATTGGATGGGCGGTCTCAAAGCCGATCCTACAACTTTCATCCTATCTCTTCTAGTCGTCCTATACAACGTTCTTGTTTCACAAAGTCTCGGACTAGCTTTTGGTGCCTTACTTATGGATGTTAAACAAGCCACAACATTAGCATCAGTCACAACATTGGTCTTCCTTATTGCTGGAGGATACTACATTCAACAGATTCCCTCGTTCATTGTCTGGTTAAAATATTTGAGTTATAGCTACTACAGCTACAAGTTGCTTCTAGAGGTTCAGTACAATGACAGTGATTTCTATGAGTGTTCAAAAGGAGTCTATTGCCAAGTTGCAGATTTTCCTGCCATTAAATCAGTAGGCCTAAACAATATGTGGATCGATGTTTCGATCATGGCTGTGATGTTGATAGGCTACCGACTTGTTGCGTATCTAGCACTCACTCGTGTACGATGCTGATTCGATGAAGACATTCGAAGAGGACATACTTTAGCAGTGAGGTTGAAAGAGTTCAGTTTTCTGCGATTGGGAGTAAGAATGTTTTTGTTTTAGATTTCTTAATCAACAACATACCCGGTGTATTCTGATAGTCTGGGGAGGGTAGTGTAGGGTAGTGTGTCCGGAGACCGTACCCCTATCTTGTGGAGGTAAATGCTGTTTCCGGAAGTTTTAGATTTTGTTGATCTCGTTGCAAGATTTTAATCATATAAAAACAAAAATTTTGATGTAATACTACCACTCTGGCAATATTTTGCATAATGTTAACTTGGGAAAATTTTGAATGCCTTGGAGACTAAAATCTGTTACCACTCTGAATATATTGAAAGTGCATCATTTTAAGATGAAACAAAGAACATGTTCGATTTCTACCTTCTATTTAAGAGGTTGGATTTATTTTAGGGCGTATAGAACATGTAAATCTCCCACGACAAGCATAAGCACGGTTCAAAACTCAATGGATAATATGAGTCTTATACTTTGTGACGCATCTAACACATACCTTTAGTTCGGGGCCTGTGGCTGAACATAATACTACTAGTGGTTTGAGGATCAAGTAAATAACAAGAAATGATATCCAAAATCCATGTCATTTTCAACTATGGTCAATAAACTGCCTTATCTCCTTTTCCTACTCTTGTATGTAGTTTGATTCGACACTGAATTTTAAGAAAAAAAATAAGACTTTTAAAACTTGTGGTTTTAAAAGCTTAAGGGGTAAAAGTTTTGTGGGTCCATGATATTTGTATGGTTATAAAAGCTTCTCATTAAAGATAAAATGGATAAAATAAAGTGTTTAAAGTTAAATTATTTCCAAATTTAAAAATGTCTCATTTATTTTGAAAAACAAACTAAAAAAGAAAAGTAACTTTCTTAATTTGAGACAGTGCGGAGTAGGTCTTTGCTATGCTGTCCTTGTCATTTTTAAGAGAATTAAAATCATGGTTTTACAAAAAGTGGCAACTTTTACAAGCTGTGGGCTTGTACCATAGAAGCTAGACGAAAATAGAAACCAACTATCCCTAGATAATGAGAACAGATTGCACTACTAGATAACTCTTGGTAGAGAACTTATTACTCCCTCAATTCCTTTTTTGGCAAGTACTAGAAAAATGGAACATTTCTATATTTAAAAAATAATTTAACTTTAAATTTTCTACTTCAACCTTACGAGATGATTTATAATCACACAAATATCTATAATTTATTTTATATTACACTTTTAGAAGTCATTTTTATCTTATACTCTATGCCCAATCAAATAAAATCACATAAAATAGGATGGAAGAAATACATAGGTAAAAGATTATCTGAATGAAGAATGATGATCTTTTTCCAACTTGTTTCGCTTGACAGACTGTAATGTAGATCGATGTACCGAGGGAAACTAAACTTATTTGGAGAAGAATGGGGATATTAGTGAACACCAAAACCTTGTCAAATGCCGGATGCTAAATAAGGATAATGGTACTTCAGAGGCGGAGCCATGATTTGGAGTTTTTGGATTCTGAAATTGTCATCGAACCTCATAGCTCCAATCCTCAATCCGGGCTCAATGACGGGAATGAATGGCTTCTCTTGTCTCCTCGTAGATCCAATTATTAGGTTCGGTCCAGTAGTCAAAAGCATCACTAGCTTAGTCTCTAACCACGTGCCTGTTGAAGAATGAGCCGGGCAGTGGCTTGATTAAGGAAACCCACCGAAGCCGTAGCAAAAGCGAGTCTTCATAGGGTAATTGTCACTACTTATGGACCCGGACTTGGGTGATCTATAATGACCAGGATGAAGCTTGGGTGAAACTAAGTGAAGGTTCGACCGACTAATATTTAGTTACTGGGTTCACAATTAATGTACATATTTAGTAAATTTTTAATACAAATAAAGTGTCTGTGCAAAAGTTGTTGGATTCGTCTGAACCCGTATCTACTTCTTTAGCTCCACCTATGTGGTCTTCATTTGTATCGAGAGTCGAAATACTTAATTCTTTGTGTGAATTTGAACATAAATTTTTAAAGTTTCTTTTGAAATAGAGTTTGCATAATTAAAATTTACATTAATTGTACAATAAGTCTTAATAATTAATACTAATGACTATAGCTAAAATATTTATGAAGAAAATCATGGTCATACACAAATTGACAAAAGGAGTATATAACAAATTAACATCACAAGCGGTACATTTAGCACCGTTGATATAAAGAATTTTTATACTATTAGATCTTTCCAATGATATCTATATTTAAATCTGTAAAATATGAGATTTATAATCTTGAAAATAAGATAAGTTTGTTGCTACAACAAGTCGCGAGTCTATCGGAAATAGCCTATTTGCCTTTATAGGGTAGGGGTAAGGTTGCGTAGACACTATACTTCCTAGACCCCACGTATAGTATTAAGTTGGGTTTGTTTTTATTGTACCTGCTACAATAAATAAAAATGATATGCTAATGTAAAAAATTCCTTAAACTAACCGCATGTATAACTTAAACTGTATTGTAAATAGAATCTTATAAAATGACAGAAGGAATATATACCATCTCTAATATCTTATTAAGTTCTTCAATCTAAAATTCAATCTTTTCCTAGAAAAAGCAAAAGGAAAAAACTCAATATATAAAAGAAATTATAGTTTTTTAGAAAAAGATTAAAAAAAAAGAGAAAAAAAAGAAGAAAAAATAACATTATATAGCCGCTATCAAAATAATAGTAGGAAAAAAATATATTTGTTTTGCATATATATACGTTATGTATGTCATCTACAAAAATTATACAATTTTTATACGTTTTTCGGCTATCTAATATAAATAGTTTATGACGCGGTCTAAAAATGATAATACCCCCAAAAAGTAATGCGAAACCCAGTTAAATTTTGAGAGACCAGGCCAAAGGCCCCAAAAGGAAATCTTACAGAAATGTCCCAAAAAAGTCTCAACTTACCAATCTCTAACCATTAATTATAGACATACCAAAACTAGCCAAACACATATAAAAATTGAAAACCCAAATAAATAAGGTTCGTTCTCTCCAAGAATCACACACAAAGATCTCCTTTCATATTTTCAAGAGTGATTAGCAACATTAGATGCAAGCCGGAAAGGAAATTTGTGGATGAGGTAGCAAATAAATTGATGAAATACAAAGAAAATATATATACAAGATCTAAAAAATCTAAGCAAAAATGGACTTTTTCAATGGGTATGGTTGAGATTCATTAAAAACATATAGATGAGTCAATATATAAAATTTGAGGAAGATTGGAGGTGATTTGGACTGATTTGGTATCAAAATTCGTAGTTAAAATCGAGTTCAAAAAAGTTCTTCCGCAACACAGGTATCAAACATGTATCACGCATGTATCTCATACGCAGGTATACATGTGATACACATTTGATACAAATATGATACAAAAGTGATACACCGTGTGATACACCTATTATTTTTTTCATGTTCATCTTTTACTTCGAATTTTTAATTCAAACCACCTCAAAACTCCACAAAATCATCCCAAAACTGAGATTCATGCTCCTTAAGATGTACCCAATATATTCTAATCAATGTTTTAAAATATTTTTCTGAGACTCGCCCCGGGGCGGGCCACTATCAAAACGCCTTGAGATTCATGTGTGGGGTTTAGTTGTGTGAGGCTTACGCCCCAAGCACCCGACGATGCGCCCTAAACACGCCTAGCGCTCAACGCTCGGGACTCGCCCAATAGCTCATATGCAAATCATGTGTTGAATTCACTAATTTGCATCGTTATCTTTCAAAATTCTTTAACAAATAAATGATTACAATTCTTTTTATCTATAGAAATATGAAAATTGTGAATAACTCGAATAACGAACCATATTATTATACATTTACTAATTGAGAACATTGTGAGGGTGAATATCATTTGAATATTTCTTCTAAAAATAGATAACTAAAATTTATATCTTTATTTGATAGATCTTTATGTCTTAGTTCTATGTCTCTAAAAAATTATCATACATTTCTTATTTTAATGTTTAAAAACAATTTTATAGTTACTCATGAAGGAGTAATATTTTAAATTACATTCTTGATAAAATTAATTGTGTATTTACGTTTAAAGAGGTAAAATATGCAGTTTGATAATATTTTTTAAGAAATTATAATTTTTAATTATTTGAAAGTTAAGAGGTTGGAGTTAATGTATATTTCATAATAACTTTAACAATATTGTATTATTTATACTTGTAAAACATGCTAAATATTTTATTTTATATGAGTTTTTTTTAATTATTTTTAGTTTTATTGAACTTCTAATGCATCTTTTATATTTTATTGTGTTATAATGCTATATTATTAATTCATAAATTTAAAAAATTAAAGATCTGTGGGGCTTACAACGCATGTCTCGAGGTTTTCGCTTCGTCCCGTATTAAGTAAAATATCCCGTCTTATGCCCTCGTCTTTTGAAATACTGATTCTAATAGCACCCCTTCAAAAGAAAGTAAAAATTTGACCTTTTTAGCTATAAATAACTAATTAGTTTATATTAGTAATATTTTTTGAATTGATCAATTTTTATAATAAGCTACTTATAAATTGATATTTTTTTCATCCCTAAATCCATAGCAGCCCAATAAGGAAGTAACCCGAAAACGCAATTTCCCCCTCGAAAACAACACCATTGCCATTCCCTTTCAAAAAACTACGACTCTGCCGCTCCCTCAAAAACCCTCCATTTCCTTTTCTTCTCCCTCTCTCTCTAGGGTTTTTGCAGAATCCAAAGAGAAAAAGCATGGCAACATCATCTAGGGTTTTCGGAAGCTACTGCCGAACTCTAATGGCTGCTGCGAAGAGCTCCACCGCCGCAACTACACCTCCAGCTCCAGCTGCCGCTGCCACCGCAACTGGAAAAGGTCGTCATAAAGGCATACTTAAGCCGCTACCGGTTTCACCTGCTTTACGGAAATTTGTGGGTTCTTCAGAAATATCACGTACTGATGCTGTTAAGAAAGTCTGGGATTACATCAAAACCAATAACCTTCAGGTCTACTTTCTATTTCCTTATGTGTCACTTTTTTTTTTAGTTGGACGTATAAGTTATTAATGGTAGAGTTGCTCTTTAAAATAGCTTCGTTTTGTAGAAATGTTAGAGAAATTTGCTATGAATATGTGCAATCTCCTTTTAGAATATAAATTATGTTTGATATATGTATATATGAGTTATGAATGGTACAGGGGAATACTTGGTTCTACGTTAAAATTGCTAACCTGAGGACTTGGTCTTTGCAAAAGAAATGAGGGATTTGGGAGTGGGTTTTTGCCTGGGGTAAGTCAAACTTGAGCTGAGTGAAGTATGGCTACATGGTGATTAGGCCAGCCATGTTATGTTGGACTAGATGTTGGGCTTCTAAGGTCCAATGTATGAACAAAATGAATGTAATAAAATGCCGATGTTAAGCTAGAGTGTAGTCATGAAATATTAGACAAGATTATAAATAATTTGCTTGGAATTGATACGGTGGTAGTAGCTGCTGCTGTAGTATAAATAGTCATATGATGGTGCAGGTTGCAAGTTAGATGATAAAATGAATGAGGTTGTTATGCACGTTTTATAGGTGTGGCACTATGATGAGCGAAGGTGTTAAAAAGTGACTTATAGTTAAATGCATGGTGACTTTTTTTCTACATTTTTTTAATTGAACAAATTTTCACATGGATGATTTTGTTTCATTCTATGCTTTGGGAAGATGTATAATGACCTTGTACAGGTAGTATATGTGGTCGAATGGGTAATGGTAGTGGCTGCACCTAGCACGTCAGTTGCTATCTAGCTGTGTTCTAGTCCTTTAACTGGCTTTGTTCATTTAAAGATGGTCACTCCTATTCAACTCGATCCTGCAATTGATGGAATTTGCATTCGTGGAGTCTATTGTTCTGTGTGATTAGAAGGTCGTTGAAATGATTTGAAGCTGTGGAACATATTAAGGGGTAGTGTTAAATTTTTTCTATCTAGAAGACTGGCAGATAATGGGACAGAAGCCCCTTCCAAAGTAGACTGCAAAAGAGTGAGGGAACCGGCAGCCTTTAACATTTTGGCATTGAGGTTGTTTTTGTCTCTGCATTGAGTTAGGTTACTGATCGATATGTAATATCAACTGACCTATTCTCTCTGTTATTTTACTTTCTGCCCTATGAGGCTTCCTGCAAGCTGCACATAAAATAAGAGTTGAGCTCATCTTTGCTGGTGACGGTAGCTCTTACATGATTAGTGGCTGGTACAGAATAGAATTTAGCACACTACATGATAATGAATAAGCTGGTTGGTTGTCAAGGTTTCCTTCTTCTGCTAGTTCAAATGTGATTGATTTGATAATACATCAAGTATGACACTTTTTATATAGAGAAGAGGTAGGATGCCCATGGCATGGGTCCCGGCAATACTATGATGTCTGATTTAGTTGCCAAGTGTAGAATGATGCACGAGCTTTTGTTCTCAAATTACTTCAACACTTTGTATGACTAGCTAGGGCAGATTAAGCATGTTCAACAACATCTGTCAATGTTCAGACTTAAAAGTAGAACTTACGGATATACTTCTGAGATATTCCGTAAATTGTGTTTGATGGAAAAGCGAAACACAACGGAGCCGGGCATGATTGCCTACATTGCTCTTTTGCTTAGCCTGCTACTAGTTTCTTGCATTAGTTCCTCCATGTGAGACGAAATTAGTTGCAGAGAACAGCAACAATTGTTAGGGCAGAATAGATTATGCTTGTTCAAATAGCAACGTGGTGGTGTTTCGTTAAAATACAGTTTTGTAGTTAAATTTGAATGATCAACAATCACCAACACTTGGGGTGTCTAGATATGCTGTAACTGCGGCATACTATTGCACTGTGGCCTTAACACTCAGAGATCATTTGTAATCGTTGGCATTCCTGATTCAGCAGTTTGAGGCATAAATTTATTGCGAGTGTTGTTAATTAGTCATCGAGATTATATTCCGTCATTATGAACAGATGCTTCATCATTGATTCCCAAAATGAAATTATTACAGATCTTGGCCTTTCATATTAGTTTAGGACAATGCATATACTTCTGATATGTGCTAGGAAAAGTTGCTTTCTTAGTTTGATAATTGTTAGCTGATCTGAGTTTATAATTCTTGTGTTCTGTGCCGTGTGCCGTTTTTGGTATTTTAATACTGATTTATATCAGCTCATGCTTAAACTAGTTGTGGAAATGTCTTAGGTCATATACCCCTTTATTTTTTGTTGACAATAGAATTTATAATCTGCAGAATCCTGCAAACAAGAAGGAGATAAATTGTGACGACAAGTTGAAGACCATATTTGCTGGCAAGGACAAGGTTGGGTTTCTAGAGATTGCAAAGCTTCTATCCAGTCATTTTCAAAAGGCTTCTTAAGTTTGTCACTTTTGCAGTTCCTGTAAACATTAGGGGCCTTCTTGATAGTAAACTTTGTACCTTAGTAGCTTCTCCTTTTATTTCTCCACTCTGGTTTTGAGATATGGTGCATAGATCTGAAATTGAAAGCTTCTCGGATTTCATGCTTGCTTTTCTCCTGGAAACTTTTGAATTTTGATGTTCAGATGCAATTGTCCTGGAATTTTTGAATTTCGTTACCATTTGCTCTTTGTTGTATTTTGTATTGAAGAATATTGCTGACTCCAACTTGCTTGAAATGAAGGTGTAAAAGTAGTAGCAGTTGTTCTTTATTTACCAAGTTCCCGGTAAATAAAGAACCATTGCTAACCAAATTTTGCATTAAATCAACTGGATTATCGGTTCAACTCTGAGATCTGTATAAGCTACCCTGAGTACCTTAATCGGTATAGTATTTTGCAGTCTCTTAATAGTATGATAAAGTGATATTCCAATATTTTATTTTATAGTCCAAATGAAATGCCTATTAATTTGGTACAGATAATCTCTGTTTAAAAAGTTTTTTCTTCAAATCTTTTCTTTTGATATCAAAATTGCTACTCCCTCCGTTTAATTTATGTGTCATAGAAAGTATTTGGCACTTGTAGTGTTAAACATGTTACTTAATTGATTTATGTTCCAATATTCTTTTTATGAATATAATGTTTGGATAGATTGTATTGTTTGCCGTCGTTTTATGATATCACACACCAGCAATATGAAAAATAAACTTACAATATTATAAAGAAAAATTATGATATGGTATATAAAAAGATAGGGTAAATGATACAATAAAATTATTTAATAATAATGAAGGGTGAGATTGAGAGAAAAAGACAAGGTAACGACTTGACCATACCAAATCGGTCATTACATAAAGTGACATATTTCGTTGTGTCATACGTAACAACGGATTTAACGATACGATACAATAAAATTTAAGTAACAATCAAAATAAACATCGTATTTAAAGGAACAATACGATACAATACAATAGGTAATAACTATCCAAACAAGCTGTAAAAGTTCCTTCTTAAAATAGAACAGACTAATAAGAAAATAGTTTCTTAAAAAAAAAACTAAATTTGAATAACCAAATACTAAAGCTATTTATGAACACATTTCTCAAGAAAAACTTTTCTGTTATAATCCTTCTGTTTAAGATTTTAAAATAAAACTTTTGAATTTGTCTTAAACTTATTACAGTTTATCATTCCTACCCGACATTTTTATTAAGGTTAGATGAAAATGTTGAAATTGTAACTGATCGAATATAAAAAAAAGGTGTTTGATGATAGGCTATAATTACATATTTTAGTCCCTTATTACACTCTAATTTACTGCACTTTAATTGAATTTGAACTTTAATCGCTAGTATTTTGCACTAATTGTGTGTTTTATGCCTTGTAAGAGTGATTACGAACTATGTAGATATTATATAATGAATTCAAGTGATTTGGAGCTTTGAAGTCCGAGTAAAAGTCCAAGGAATTAAGTCGGGATAGTGTTCGGGGATCAACGGATGATAGGGCAATGAAACGAAGAATCGAGCAGTCATATTGCGCATTGTCTAGTAAAATACACATAACTTTTCTCTCAGAACTCAGTTTGGGCTCCACAATATAGTTTTGGAAAGCTAATTCAAAGGGTTAAAACTTTCATGTTTTACATTTTTTTAAATTCCCAACAGAATAGGGTAAAAAAGTGTGCGGCCCGCGCACTGACCGCGCATATGGGGCATAAACTGGCCAAAGTGCGCGGTCGATGCACGGTTGATGCGCGGCCGCGCACGTGCTTCCGAGAAAAATCATCCAAGGTCAATTTTATAATTTGAGAGGCGAATAACCTTGACCTATATGAAGCCCAGCTCGCCCCAAAGAGGGTATCTCTATTTTTAGAAGAACTTTGGAGGCAAGAACACAAAAGGAGCAAGGCGGAGAATTCTCCTACGAGTTTTTCATCTTTTTCTTCTTAATTCCATTGTTGGTTATGACTTTTATATTGTAATATTGCATAGTAGTATGAGTAACTAAACCCGTCATCTAGGGTTGATCGAACTAATTGTTGGATGAAGTCTTGATTACGTTTTGATATAATTGAGCCGTTTTTATTCTATAATTGTTCAACTATGTGTTTCTTGTGATTAATTGAAAAGGCCCTTGATTAATCGTGTCTAGTTGTCTAGTGTTGCTTGAGAAAGAACACTTGATTAGATTGTTGTTGAACAACGCCACTTTCGAGTAAGTTAAGAGATTAATTACTTGAATTTAAAAGCAGGATTAGAGATAACGAAGCTTTGGTGTGATATTTATGAGTTGTACAAATTGTCAACTAGAGTAGTTCGAGAGAATGCTTCTAGTAAATTATCGTAATTGATCGAGAGATAAGTACCGTAAGCAAGAACTCATCATCTTTATAGAGCATTACGGCGAGATTATAGCTAACGTGTCAGGAATTAATCCGACAATTGGGAAAATCAATAACCCTAGATTCTTTTACCCTTGAATTTAACTTCATTCTTGCTTATTGATAGTTTTTATTGTCATTTTTCCTTAGTTAAATAATTTATGTTAATTATCAAATAAAATTTTGAACTCTGAAAATGGTCTGAGCTTATCATTAGCGATACGAACAATTGTAGCTAAGCCTTAGTTCTATGTGGGATTCGACTCCGGACTTGTAAACCGGATTATATTTGCGACGACCGCTTAATCCTTTTTATAAGGCATAGTTGGGCGTGACCAATGTTATAGACAAAAAAATAAAATAAAATATTTAACAATGTTCAAAAAATTATCTATATCTATACTATATTATGATAACACGAAGGCCCTTAGCGAAATGTCGTTCGCCTTTGTTACCCTTTAAAAATAAAGTTCACACTGGACAAAATAGTCATTTAAATATTTTCCTAATATGTAGGAGTAATTATTTAATTATTTTTCTAATAATTTAGGAATAGTCATTTAATTATTTTTTTAATATTTAAGAATAATTATTTTATTATTTTCCTAATATATATATATATATATATATATATATATATATAAATAATTATTTAATTATTTTTTAATATTTAAAAATAGTCATTTGATTATTTCTGTAATATTTAAGATTTTGATCAACACTAAATATGAATTGACAAGTATACTTAGGAACTACAAATTTGTTTCTCCATAGAATACCGTCTCTAAACTCTTGGAAATTGTCCATAAGTATGGACGGAAAAGAACGTAACATTCATTGTGCCTGTATTTACCAAAGCAAAATTTCTTTTACCTTTTATCATTCATTATTCATTTGTTCATTTATCAAATTATAACTCCTAGCCGAATTTCACATGCACGTAGAATTAGGAACATCAGTTAATTATTAGGAAAATAAAAAGTTCATATATTAAGTTGTATTATTTTACATGCAGAACAACACGTCTCGATAGATTTTCTTCTTACAACATCAAATTTTAAATTACCTGTTACCATTAAATAAATTTTTATGGTCTGCACCATAAGTACTTTTACCGTGTAAGTATCATATTACCAGATTTACGAGTGATTTATACATTAACTTTATATTTAATTTGTTTGAAGAATCTATTATCAAAAACTTATCTTCTTTTATACCTTAGTGCTCTACATTACATCTTTCTATTTGCTAAAGAAGATGTTTTTTTCTTACGTGGTTTAACTTTCTTGAGTACTATTGTCTATTTAATTTTGATTGCTATTTTTTGTGATTTGGTATTGCTATAAGGTGCACTTTTTTCTTAGAAATACTTAAAGATATGACTTTCTATGTTCGCGTTATACACTTTTTGTACTATAAATTTAATGATTTAGTAATAATATAATTTTGGAATAGTTGCGGAGGTCATGATGTGAAGCAATGCTCAAATAATTTTTTCCGATTATTCTATTTTATAAGGAGAATTTTTTTTATAAGATTTATGTATGCAATTTTACACTATTAGTAATTGTGTCCGCCTAGATAAGTGAATATAACTTAGACAGACTGCAACATATAAACATGCATGTTTTTTTTTTTACGTATTATAGCAAAAGTACATTAACAATCTTGGCTGGTAAGAAAAAAATTAAGTACCACTTTTTGTTAAGTAATTTTTTACCACAAGTTATTAAATCATACTCTCATATCGAAAAATACATTTTTAAAGCTTTAGAGCGGATAATTAGGTAGTAATACTATTTAAATAGACCTAAAGAATAATTTTAGAGCAAAATCTTTTCAAAAGATAAATATCAATTGAATATGTCAAAAACAAATTCAACTAACATCAAATTTTTAAGTGTCATTTAGGAGCCATTTATTGAGAAAAGGAGAAAAAGCCTATTCAAAGGAATAATTAGGCAAGTGGTCAATGATAAGAAGTTTTGATTCTTAAAATCCTTATGTTTGACATCATTTTTTTTCATAATCAATATTTATTATTTACAAGAGTTTATGCTTTTAAAATTTATTTTGTAACTCAATTATATAATTTAATATTATTTGTATGATTTTAAAAAATGTATAGTCATTGATACGAAAAACAATTTTTGCAGTTCACGCTCCTCAACAGCGTGTAATACGTTATGAAAAAAACGGCATATTTCCTCCACTAAAAAATGTTCTTAATCAGGCCCACATATTCGGATCCACCCGACCCGATACCTTCTCTCACGTTTCCCAAACAGCTGAACACACCCCTATCTCTGTTTTTCATCAATGATATTCGATCTACGGTTTAGATTCTCCGACGTCATTCTCCGGTTACCGGCGTTCATTTTCCGGTCAAACCAGCCCATACTTACCGGTGAGGGTATTTCGGTCTTTTAAGCTTAAAATCATGCCAATCTCTGACGATGAGGATGAATCACTCGTTCAATTCCTTGAATCTGAAGTCCTCGCTTTCTCCGATGAGGTAAATTTATAACTTTTACATTTTCACATTTCAATTTATTCCTCTGTTTTACGAATAGAAGGATTCATTTTACTCCCTGTTCTAATTTTTGTGATATTCCTTCCTTTTTACAAGTAATCTAACTATAATTTTCCCATGTTATCCTTAATTTCACAAGTTTCAAAAGTATTAATCTTCGTCCTTCATCTGGATTTTGGATTCGCTATGCTCTGGGAATATTGGTGTTTTTTTTTTCTTTTCAAAATCAGATAAAAGCTTCTACAGTACGTTGTGTTGATACTATCTGCAATGAATAAGATATAATCAAAGACGAGAAATTTTTGAGTCTAGATAAATTTCCTATTAATCATTTTCTCAATTTTTGCTGCTAGTACTTTAAGGTGGCGTTCTTCAGGAAAAAAGTTATTGAAATGTTGCAAAGTGTTTTCCTGTTGTGCAAGTTCCTAAAGAATTTATTTTTTGGGCAAAAAAAGATTTTTAAAAACCATTTTTTTAAATTGAAGTGGTTTGAACGCACTTTTCAGACAATTTTTTTTTCAAACACAAACCACACACAATCTTCAAAAAGAAAAAAAGTTACAACACATCTTTTAAACATTTGTTTTATACATTTTTGTTCTGAATATTTATTTTTCAAAACATTGTTCCCAAAAGTTGTCCAAACAGCTATGTGTCTGATCTTTTGCTTTAAGATATTACCTTTTGTTTCTTCTCTTGCCTCAGTGATGGATTATGGAATAGGGTCATTTTTGCGGATAGAAACAGCAAAACTCAAAAGGTTTTCATTTGCCCACAATTTTTCTACTCTCATTTCAGGAAAAAAAGAATGTTCAGAAGAGCAGGAGAGTTATTTTGGTGTGGACTCGAATGTTTTTTTTTTTTTTTGAACTTTTATTGAACTAAAACATACATGTTTATAAACTAGATAAAAAAATACTACAAGTCAGACTCTTCTTATATTTAATTCCCCATCCTTCCTAATTTATACGACAATTTTTTTTTTTTGTTGACCCAAAATGTTTGACACCAATTCATTGCTATACAACTTTTATGACTTTCAAGAATTCAATTCATTAGACTATCCAAAGTTTAACTGTTTTTCCATCGAGCTGACTTTTCGCCCACTATGATATTTCTTCCTTTATCACTACCATAATTTACAAGTGAAATTAGTAAAATAAACTCCGTGCTCAGTCAAATATCAAACAATAGGATGGTGGGAGTAATATTTAAAAAATGTTTGACAAAATATTGCTAATTTGTTACTGTAATAGTGCCATACAAAAAGGACAATTTTTTAGTATGATGCACATGTGCAGACTTATATGGAGGAAATGTGTTCGATTTCAAGCGTCGTTCTCCAGTTGTTGTTTCTTTTCCTTTGTGTTGGCGAGTTTGAGGGTGTCTTCATTTTCATTCCCTATTGTAAGTTCCATTGCAGTCTGTTTTGCTTCATCTTAAAATCTGCATGTAGTTATTGATATCTCTGATTTTGTGCTACTGGCACAGATGGGAGCGTATGATGTATTTATGTATGGACTTAATTAAAATTTAGTAATCTGATTGATATGGTTCAGGATGAAGGGAAGCAACTGAAAGTTGAGGACAATAATGATAAGTTTGGTGGAGAGGAGGAGCAAGTAACAGAGAAAATGAGAGATGTGGAGGATGAGGGGAAAGAGGGGGAGGAGGAAAGTAGAGGAGCAAAGCGGATGAAATTTGAGGGAAAAGAGGGGGACAAAAAGGTAAAGACTTTGTTATCATCTCAATCTCTTGCATTGCCAATCGAAATTAAAGCTGATGATGAATGTGCATCTTTACCTCCAAAGATGTGCGAAACTCATATGGGTACGTATGATGGTGCTGGTACCAGCAGTGTAAGACGTGTTCCAAGGATGATAGAAACTGGTATTCTCAGCAAAATCCCTCCTGAGATGCTCCATCACATTCTCAAGTTCCTTTCCTCAGAGGTATTCACTTTCTTGGCAGTGTTACTGTTTTGAGTTTGGTATAAACCTTTCTGCTTGTCATATTATATACCAATACAAAAAGAGACTGAAAAAGAGGATAAATGGGAGCCATTTATGCTTTTGTATGCCCATGGTTATTTCCTATTGACAAAAAATGTCATTTTTATGGCGATGTGGCAGGATCTTGTTGCATGTTTGTTGGTCTGTAAATTTCTAAATGGTGTTGCTTCTGATGAATCCTTATGGCGTCGGCTGTAAGTACAATGCTTCTTGTGTTTTTACCTTTCATCTCTTCCTTTTCATAGTCTCTTCATTCATGCTGCATATGCTTATCTATAATCTATTTGTCCTGGTGTTATAGGTACATGTACTAGTATTCATTTTCTTTTTAAAAAAAATGGTGGTGTCGGGATTAGCTTTTGCGTACCTCGACTATTCCATCAGGTATCTGCTAGCTCCTACCTGCACAGATACCGAGAGCACTGATACCGGATAACTCTTCCCATTAAGGCTTAGGCGGATGTGAAGAAATCACCTAGTATTTTTTTTTGTCTCTATTGGGAGTTACCCTGGTCAAGGTTTGCACCCACTTCAGTGACTACTATGCCATACCCTTGGGTGCTTGTATTCATACTGAGTCATTGTTAACTTGATTTCTAATTTCTTGTTTCCCTTTCATTTATTTGGATTGAGTCTTATACCTTTTCCATATCCTCGAGTACTCATGCATTCAAATTATCACTTTTGACTACCTTCGTGTTGACCCTTCTTATTCTTTTACTTATTCATACTTTGGTAAAAATGGTATCTTCAGAATATGTATTTCATCCATTTGAGATTGGCATTTCTTGATTGATGAAATGTTGATACAGGTATTGCTTGCGATGGGGTCTGGTGCTCCCAACAAAAAAGCCACGGGAGTGTGCTTGGAAGAAGCTTTACATCAAGGTATCTTAGATTCAAATATGAACTTGTCATCGACCAATACTTCAGCTAACCTAATTCTTTTTTACTTCTAGCTCTGCAAATTATACTCTCTACATTAGTGTTGAATTGCAAGCTCAAAACTTGTAGTAACTTTTTAGTAATGTAGATCCAAATAACTAAAGTTGAATGTTTGGGTGGTATTAGAGTATGGTTTTGGTTTAGTTTAAAATGATTGGTTTTGGGAACGTATTTGGGAACTTTTTCAGGAAATCAAATAATGTGTCCGAAAAGGCTTTAAAATGTCCAGCCTTATTTGGTTTTGAAAACTAATACAGTTTTTGCCAAACCAAATATGTGGTTTCCAGAAACAGAAATTGACTATTCAGTTTTCCCAAACCATTATTGCTGTTTCCAAACGCAATCGATATCCTAACTTAACTGCACAATTGACTTTAGAAAATGTTACCCAAATATGTAAACCAATTGTAAGAAAACTTAAGCCGAACCAAATCGAAATCCCAAAGTGGGTCAACATTAGGCTGAGTAACATATGCTAGCTCGTTGTAAATTTTTTAAGTAAATATGATATTCCTTGTGGATTGAGAAGATTTCAGATTTGGGCACTAAAAATATTTTGTTACGGTAAAAGAAAAACCACATCGTTAAATTAGGAAAAGGACAAATGTATTTTCTCATTTCTGTCATCAAGAACCACTTGATTTAACAAATTAATTGAGCATAGAAAACATTCATGATTTATCCTATCCAGAAAAAGAGAGATTGGCCTTCAAAGTGCAATGGAGAGAGCAAACTGCAAAGTGATTTATTAATGGGATATTGAAGGAAATGGAGAGAGCAAACTGCAAAGTGGGGAGATTGGCCTCTTGGGATGCTTCTTTAGTTGTGAATTGATGTATGCATCTTGTATATTAAATTTACTTTAGGTAAATTGAAATGCATTCTCTGCAGCGTGATGCAGACGACATGGTGGAGTTCGTCAGGAATTGCCCGACGGAATTCAAGGAGTATTACATCCAAATGCAGACTGCTAAAAGAAGCCAAGCTCCTCTTCTTTCTCAGGCGAGTAGTGTTTTCTGTATTTGAAGCGTTTAGTTACTTCATCGGGATATGGTATGATCACAAATAAATTTCATCTTGAATTCATTGACCGGATTTATGGGATAAAGTCCTCCTTTGATGTATCTCCATAAATCACATCGGGTGGATGCATTTTATTCTTTTCTATTTTAACTTCTTTTTGGGGGGTAGGGTGAGTCAGGAGCGTAAGGGAAGGGCGTTGTAAGAATTGGACCTTGCATCTCTGATATTTAGATATGCGGTTTTATTAGCATTTTCATTTTTGTGAAACTGGTAAAGTTGGCGTAACTGGTAAAGTTGCTGCGATGTGGCCTAGGTTCGAGCCGTGGAAACATCCTCTTGCAGAAATGCAGGGTAAGCCTGCGTACAATAGACCCTTATGGTCCGGCCCTTCCCCGGACCCCGCGCATAGCTTGAGCTTAGTGCACCAGGCTGCCCTTTTTTTTCATTTTTGTGAAAACTTCCTGAAATTCATTTTTTTTGGGCTTTCTTGAAACCTTGTTTGGATGGAGTTTCATGCATCAACCATTCTCTTACAGATATGTAAAACAGAAAACAAAAATTGAAATTAAAAAAACAGAAAGAGATTCGCGGGAATAGGACCTAAAATATCTCAAAGTGAAAAACTTACCGGATTAGACGACAAAATGTAAATACAGAAGGGAAAGAAGGAGTCAAGGTTATTCTGAATGAGTAATTAAAAAATGTTATTCCCTGATGCATCAAGCAAGCACGGTCCATTACGAAATACACCAAACTTCAAAAGCCTAGCACATGAAGACTTTTAAATCAGTCAATTGATGTTATAATATACAACAACAACAACAACAACAACAACCCAGTATAATCCCACTAGTGGGGTCTGGGAAGGGTAATGTGTACGCAGACCTTACCCCTATCCTGGGGGTAGAGAGGCTGTTTCCGATAGACCCTCGGCTCCCTCCCTCCAAGAACTCCCCACCTTGCTCTTGGGGTGACTCGAACTCACAACCTCTTGGTTGGAAGTGCAGAGTGCTTACCACTAGAGCAACCCACTCTTGTCAATTGATGTTATAATATAATATTAATAAATCAATCAATTAAAACTGATGTTCCTTGAGAATACCTTTTTTTTTCCCTCCCATGAACTCAAATAATAAACTCCACAGTAGGCGGTGCCTCTTCCCTGACCCAACGTCAAATTTTCGGATTTATCCCAATCTTTATTCTTAGTACTCCAGATTCCTCCCCCCCCCCCCCCCCCCAATCTCTCCTGTTGTTGCAGGGGATTGAGATTCAATAGTGTGTCTTTTCCTAGGAATGTAAAATTTGCAGGTAAAAGTTTACCTGAATAAAACTTGAAGGAAAAGAGAGAAAAATATGAGACAAAGAAAAGAGCTTCTCATAGAAGGGAATTTGGAGATGATGTAGAGAATAGTTGGAAGGTAGAAAGGAGCAAGCTTTTTAGGGACAAAAAGGAGAATGAAGAGACAGTTAAGGGAGAATAGAGATAGAAAACAGGATTACTCTGTCTACCATAAGATCATTTACTTATCTCCAGGTTTTTTATGAAAATAAATACTAAACCAAAAATACTGACCCAACCTAAGTCCCCCTTAATTTGCATTTAGGTGCATACGGCAAGAATCTTCTATGGTATTCATCTTTTCTTATTACTTTAATGCACAGATAAATGATGATCGTATAATTCTCGATAAGACCGTTGCTGATCAAGTCTATATTTGGAAGAAAAGCAAAGGCCTAGGTGATAATGTGGTCAATGATCATGCGTGTTCTGGGAAGACATGCGCTTACCATCAAATTGGGGATGTATTTGTCTGTGAGAAAACTGGAAATGTTCATGGTAAGAAAATGTTTGCAACAGTCCACATCAGTCATTTGATAAGTAGAAAGATGGGATCCCCGTGGGTCATTGGTTTGTGCTTATTGGTTTTCTCTTGTGTATGTGGGCACAGTTTGTGATGACACATGCAGGGAAGTTGTACTGGATCCAATAAATGGTCTGCTTGTGTGCACTATTTCAGGCCACTGTTTGGACACGATGTTGTTGTTACCAGATGAAACGGAACCAGATGTGGTAAGAACCTACTTGTAGCTTATGGCGTTTCTGGAATTCAATATTTCTGGGTAAATGTGCTCAGTCAAGTACAGAGGAAAATTTTATGTGCATCAACTTTTGAAATTCTATTTTCTGAAAATAAGTAGACAATGAGAATAGTGATATGCTAAAGTTCACTTGTTTCTGTTGGTTCTTTTTAGATACAAATTATTCCATTCTGACAAAGATGGTTGTTCTAGGTGACAAAGATGGCTGTTCTTAAGAAAAAAATGTTACAATTCTAAAATGAAAATCATGTCTATATGTAAATGAATGGTATACTTTTTGCACCTAATATTAGTGGTCTTTTACCCTTTAGATTTAACTCTTGTAGGAGTGATATCTCCATCCGTCCAAGAGTCTCTTATTTATCATTTGTGCCAGCTATATTTCTGTAATGTCTTAGTGTACACATTGCTTGTTCTTAGCTGTTTTTAATGTTTGAGGATCTAATACATCCTTCTGTATATATTAGGTCAAAATGTATGTTTGTGAGGATTGGTTTACACCTGATGTTTGAATAAATTAGCCTAGAAAAATTTGAGAGTAGCAGCAGCATCTCCCTCCTTATGCTATAATTTGTTTCCATGGAACACAACTTTTAAGATATTAAAGTATAATGTTTAAATGTTTGTTTCTATAATATATAATAATATAAATCATTATAGCGAACTTTAGCTAATTCTCTCTATGTTTGTTGAAATACAGGAGCAGCAACAAACTGGTGCGGCGGACGAACTAGAACCGTTCATGGGCTCGGGTCGTTTTGGTATGTATAGTCCTGTCTCCTAGTTTATTTATCACTCAACTCCTTTTATTCACCTATTTTTGTTTTCTGCTTATACTGCTTCAGCTCGAGCTTATGAACTGGGGTATAACTGCGATGATGAGAAGGAACTGGAAGCTGCTTTGCTCTTTTGCTGATTCAACTGTTTATTACCGTTGAAGAGTGAGGTGGGTTGGTAAGGATCTCTCCAATTTTAACTGAAGGTTTCAGAATTCAAATTTCTGGAAATAAGGAACTTCTTGGTAGAGAGCACCTTACCCTTGATGTTTAAGAAAAGGAAAAAGCTATCCATCTATAGCTGGAGCTTCGGCATGTCCAGAAATGGAATTACTATAGTTTTGTTTAACCTTGTGATTGTAAATTCCATACTTTTAGTATCATTTAGTGTAGATTGCTTAATTTAAGTTAAATTCATAAGGCTTATAGTAGTTTTGCACTTACAATTATCCTGCATGCTGGGTGTTGCTTTTTCTCTGTTGACCGATCATTTCTCTATGTATGATTTTGCCGAGTTCCTGTAAATAGCTGCAGTGAAATTTCAGGTTATCAATAGATTGATGCTAGAGCAGTAACTGCAGGACAGAAAATAAGGACCTGCAATGCAGTGGTCGCATCAATTATAACTTCTCATGTTCTAATCTTAGCGGAGGCAAAAATGCTAGGTGATTTCTTTCCATTTGCTCACGCTTTGGTGGGAAGGGTTATCGGGTACTTGTGCTAGTGAGAGGTTGCAGGTACCCGGTTGAATAATTGAGGAACGCAGAAGCTGGCCCGAACAACACCTTTATAAATTTTTATTGAAATAAAGAAATAAAAACTTGGTTATAGTTTCACCTTTCTTCTCTGGATGGTGTTAGGTTTGGTAACAGGCAGAACAGGGTCTGAAGGTGTTGAGAAGTCTTTAGGTTCTCTCCTTTTTGGAGAGTTATTTTTTTTATTTCAATAAATCAATGATATAGAACCGTTCATTGCTGGAGAAAGTTAACGACAATTGTCAAGCAAAGAATGCCTACATAAGGTAAAGAAATTAAATATGAGATAAATGTTTAAACTACATTCTTAGTACCGTTCACTCACCTTATTTTACCCTTAATGGTTCAGTTTAAAAGCAATAAAATGCGTCCATTTTCTGCAATACTTGTTAAGCTTAATGCTCAAGACTTTGAATAAGATGTTGGAGTGTTCACTAGTTCAATTGTGTGTATGTCAAGGCATATTGGCGTATTTTTCTACTCAAGGGCGTTGCCTAATGGTCAATGAAATGGAAAAGTGTCCGGGAGATTAGGGTTCAAACTCAAAAAGAAAATTTTTTATTGTGATTTCTTCCCATCTATCTAAGTTTTGATAGGTAGAATTACTTCGGTACCTTTGCTGGCGGAGGCTCGCAAGTATCCATTAGATTAGTCGTAGCGCATATAAGCTGGCTTGAACACCCCTTTTCTTTTATAAATACGTGCGTTTTTCTACTGATTGCACAATTTTTATTAAGCGAGTCTTGTTTGGGTCGCGTTTTCTGTACTTGGTTCGCTCGAGCCAACTAAACATGGAAGATTGGTATCCATCCCTAAACACAGTGCATGGATCTGCAAAGGCTGATAAGAGCGAATTTAGTAGGTTCAACTGAAATCCCAATATCCTATTTTTGGCTGGAATAACTTATACACATGGAAATTTTTATATAAAATGTAAATATATAGTAAATCACAATTATTCTGAACTAATTGACTCTAAATTTTGGATTCACATCAGGAAAATATAGTGCCACTGTAACATCTAGACATCTAGTCATAGAAAATTCAAGCGTGGAAAACAAGCTATAGATTTTCCTGACTTTGCAAGTTTGAAGTTTACACTAGTGGATATATAGGGTGACACTACTTGGAAAAAATACAGAGTAAGCATCAAATTATAACAATAAGTGAAATCCTAAAACTACCATAACACCAAATTCACACTCGTTTACTAAGTCGAATTGTGACAATAGATCGACATTGCTTAAATAAAATCTCGTGTATGGCACTAATGAACTTCTTCTCTTTGTTTCGTAAGATCTATACTTGATTTGCAGATGATGGCACGTGTTTCTTGAAAATTGACTATAAACAGTTGGGTTATGTGAACATTTCGATCTATTAATTTAATTTTTATATTTTTAGCATTGAATCCATTATATTTTTTAAAGTTATGTGTTCATATATACTATTTATTGTAATTTTGGAGATTTTACACATAAATTTATATTTCGTGTCGAAAGTTTTGAGTTCAAATGAACCCGATACGATTAAAAAGACCGAACGGAAAACAATACTACATCTTTTCCGTAGATGTTTACTTTATGATTCACAAGGAGAAGAGTCAAAAGCCTATGTTATGGAATTAGTGAGAAAAAGAAGAAAACTAGGCAAGAAAATAGTACATATAACAAGACTACAAATGTCAACTGCTACTTGACCTCAAATACTATCCGAAAAATATTCGAAATCATGTGAATGTTGAATAAACCAATATTGGTAACTTTCGGACAAAAAGAGAAATGTGTTGGTGATTTTATCAAATCTTTTAAAATAATCAAGAAAAAGAAAAAAAAGAATAAATTTTGAGTACTTAAATCAATCATTGGATGAATGATTTAAGACAAATACAAAACTTAATTCGGCCAAATCCATAGCCGAAACTCTAGTTCCACCTCTCATTTTCTAGATAAGGCAATCATATCGACATGATATCATATATTCATAAATAAAATTATAATTCTTAACAGTTAGTTAAATATTTATATAAAATTTGAAAAACTTAGAAATTCTAGTTGTAGAGATAAAAATTGAACACCTCAAATAGTAATCACGTCATATATGGTCTAAGTAACGCGTGGAATCAAAGAGACTATAAATATTCATGCATATAATCCACTCGTTATTTTCTTCCTTCATAAAATACACACTACGTATTTGCATTATCACAAGGAAACTGTAAGTACGTATTTGCGAAATCAAGATATTTTTATTTTCTTTTCTGATTTATTGGTTGTCTGTGAATTTCCAAAGCTCGTCTTTTTTTTTTTTTTCATAGAAAGAGAGAAAAAATGTTCTAGCTTTTGTGATAGGAAAATTTTCAGAGATTTGTTGGTTTTTTGTCAAGTGTCAAATCGCAGCTTTCGTTTCATTGACACTTTTAAAATTTAGGAATTTTATATATTCTGTGATCACTAATTAAATTTCACTAAGAATTGAGAGATCTTTTGGTTTTGAATATGACATACCTTGAGAATAATTGATATGTTCATTTGGCTTGTTATATTTCTTGCCTATTTACTTGCTCAAACATATAACATATGTTCCTATGTACAATTTCATGCTCTCTTTTTCGCTTGTGTGTTGGCCAACATACTGTTTGAATTGCAAGTGCAATTTTTTTTTCTGACTTAATGTAGTATTCGAAATCCACTAACCCGACTATCTCTTTAGTGGAGCGGGACAATAAGAAATGCGTTACCCTCATAGTGTACAAGTGCAAAAATTCGATTTCATGTGGTCCTTCTATCTATGATTTTTTTTTTCTTTTCTGTTTATGACATTTTCAGGTACTCGAGAATGGGAGGTGGAAAGGATAAACATGCGCAGTATCCTCCCGGAGGACAGTATCCTCCCGGAGGACAGTATCCTCCTGGACAATATCCTCCAGGAGGACAGTATCCCCCCGGAGTACAATATCCTCCGGGACAGTATCCTCCAGCACCCGGAGCTTACCCTCCACAACCTGGGGCTTACCCTCCTCAACAAGGATATCCACCACAAGGTTATCCTACTGCACAAGGATATCCACCTGCGGGACATCCTCCATAAGGGTATCCGCCAGCAGGTTACCCCGGTCAACCTGCTCCACACCATACCGGTATCATTGCTTATTTACTTTGCATGTGTCTTGAGAAGTAAATATTCTAAACTATTTATGAACATCAGAGCAAAAATCGTTAAAATATTTATTGCTCCTATAACTTAAAATAAGTAGTTGCGTAGCACCTATAAAATAGGAATTAGATAGAATATAAAATAACGATGTACAAATAAAAATCAATTGCAAGAAAAATGCAGAATAAAATAGATTGGGAAGTAAAAGTATGAAATTAAATATATCAAGATAGGACTAGTGCATTTGGTTGTTTTGCAAGATCTTTCCCCCTCCCTAGTCTTTCTCTATATCACTTTATCTAATGTTTAAAATGTTTAAAGTAAACTTACTCTTGAACCATGTTAGAGTCTTTTGTGCCAATGATCACTTCATTGAAAAGTTTAAACTGTTAGAGATCAGGTGATGCTTTTATTATTTAGTTATCATACCAGCAATAGTGAGAAGTATCATAAGCCAAAAATTTAATACTTCAGAAGACAAATTCTGTTAACTAAATCAGAAATGGGGATTGCATGTCAATAGTACTATATATTGAGATACTTGTTATATTCGGGACATCAGTGGCTGATGCAGATCGTCGGTAATGATTTCAGTCAAATCCAGTATTTTCAATGAGATTTATATGTGAAAACCTACTTAAATTACAATAGATATTAGATTTGAATCTATAATTTTAAAAGTACAATAACTTCAGTACTACAAATATTAAATGACGTCGAACCCATCAAGCTTAAATTCTGAATTCGCCTATGCAGGGCATGGAATGATGGCCGGAGTTGCAGCTGCCGGAGCTGCAGCCTATGGTGCTCATCACATGGGACACGGCGGAGGCCATTACCCTGCACCTGGTACTGCTCATTATGGACATTATGATCATGGAAAACATGGTAAGTTTAAGCATGGAAAGGCACAAGGGAAATACAAACATGGCAAATTTGGCAAGAATCATGGTGGCAAATTCAAGAAGTGGAAGTAAACTAACTAGTCATAGTACTTCAACTGACTTCATATTCTGCTCGCTTCTACTCTTTTCTACTTAAATAAGATGCAGTATAGGTCGTACTGGCCAATAGGCATTAGAAGTGATTTTTCTTTTAATTGTTGTTATATTTTTCATTTAAAGGGGTGTCTTGGCGCAACTATAATAGTTGTCCTAGTGTGACCCGAAGGTCAGTAGTAAAAATAACCTTTTGCAAAATACAACGAAAACTCAGTCCCGTCTTTTCCTTGAATCGCACGTAGCGGGAGTTTAGTACATTTGACTGTCTTCTTTTAATTTCCGAATTTTATTTTTTATTTTCAGCATAAATAGTTAATTTAAATTTTTTTCCTTTTGTTCCAATAAAAGTGAGCGACCATTTTTCTATAAAGAAAGTTTTACTAAGGAAGTGCCCTTAGCTTCTTTAATACTAACAAAATCAGATTACTGTAATATTAACTTGTTAGTATAGCATTAGATTACTCTTTCCTTTTCTTTATGACTGAAAAAATCCAAATTAAACTCAATACTTACATATCAAATCTGTTTATCATCTTATAAGGTGAGGAGCCAACCTCATTTTCATTCTCATACTCAGTCTCTCAAAATGGCTTATTATCCTTACACCAAAACCCTACTATCTATAATTATTTTATTATTCAACCTTATGCAGATCACAAATGCTTTCAATTTAACTCCAAAAATTACCCTTCGTTTTATAAATGGTCTCCCTCAAAATACTCCTTTACTCAAAATTCATTGTCAATCTGGAGATGATGATCTTGGAGTTCGTACACTAAAAGTTGGTGACAAATTTGATTTCTCATTTCATATGAATTTTATTGGGACTACTCTTTACCATTGTAGCTTTTCTTGGGGGTTTAAAGTTTAATGATTTTGATGTTTTTAGACCACATAAGAGCTATTGTGGAGGTAAGATTTTCAAGAATATCTATTACACTTGGTTGATGAAAAATTCTGGTATTTATTTGGCTCTTGGTCCTAATCCTTCACCTAATGACTTCAAATTTCTCTATCCGTGGTTGTAAAAAAAAATGGGATGTATTACATTTCTTTGTTAACTTGGAAATATAATGTCTTAATATATGAGAAGTACTTTATAGTATATAGTTAGATCTTTTTATAATAGTCATCCTCTATAACACCACTTTGCTATAACGGTCAAGTTTTCTTTGGAACCACCTTTTCATGTTATGTTATAATATATGTTCTCTATAACAATACTTCACTATAGTTGCCGAAATTTTTCGGAACAAACGATGCTGTTATAGAGAAGTCTGACTGTAATATATAGTCAGACCTCTCTATAACAGATATCCTCTATAACAACACTTCGCTATAACGCAAGTTTTTTTAAAAATCAAAATTTTATGTTATGTTATAATATATGTTTTCTATAACAATACTTACCAAAAAAGTGATACAAATTTTAATTGATAAAATTATGTGATTATAATAAACCTTTTAGCTTGATATGCAAGTGTCAAATGCTTAATGACTTAAACTCTTCTACAGTATATAGTTCAATCTCGGTCAATTATCTGTAGATTGTGAATATCTAGGTGTTAAATTGAGATTAGATTAGCATCTTTGACGGATATGTAATTGAAACTTCAGTTTGGCATTAGCAAAGTGAATTGTCCAGATTTCATTGTTTGAAAGTAGGGTTACAATTTTTTGGTTTTTATAGTATGTGAAAATACTTTTAGTGGTCGATAAACTATTCATAGTCCCAACAACTGGGCCTTCTTGTCCTTTCAAAATATCATTTTGTTTTTGGAGAATTGTAGTGTTCGGCCAAAAAAATGTACATTTGAGCAACCGTAGAAGTGATTTTTTTTTATTGTGGAGAAAAAGTTATTTTTTTTTTACTTTTTTCAAAAAGCTAAAAGCACTTGTGAAATGAATTAACTAAACACAAACTTTTACTCTTTAAAAGTATTTCTCTAAAGCTATTTAGCAAATACGTTTCTCAAAATAAACAGTTTTTAAAGTAGGCCAAACCGGCCTCATAATTGGTACTAGTATTTTGTTTCAAACCATAGTGAGGTTTTTAAGGCCAATGCTACATTTTTATCTACCTAGCAAATGTGATCCATTTTTCCACCAATGTGTTATTTCATACCTAAATAGAGATAAAGAAACTAAGTCCCTGGCCCTCCATAAATATTTGTTGCAAATAAACTCTTGTATATAAAAATGACAATCCTAATTCAAAATTCATCCACATTTATAACTTAAATACACCACAGAATAAGCTTCCGTTTGGCCATAAAATTTAAAAGTTTTTTTGTCAAATTTTGTTTTCAAGTATCTGTTTGTTTACAGATTTCAACCATTTTTTGGCAGATTTTAAAAATAAAATCTTCAAACCCCAAAAACAACTCTAGAATAGTTTTTGAAGTTTTCTACTCACAAAATTTCAAACCCTTTTCAAGTAAAATGCATGTCCAAACACAATTTCAACTTTCAAAAATCATTTTTCATCTCATTTTCAAAAACTCATTTTTTTAAGTTTTAACCAAATGTATGTCCAAACGCTAACTAAGTGTTCATTTCACAGTGTTCTCATTCCCCGTCTCTTTATATTATAATAAAGAAATTAAATGTTGGAAAATAATATCGGATCGCGTCCACCCGTAAGAGTTCTAGATAGCCCAAGTAGAAACTCGGAGAGATAGACTGCGAGGGGACTCTTTCATATCTGCTAATAAACCCATTCATTAATCTCCACCTGAAGTGTAATGTTAAATATATAAACACAATTATGGATGTTAAAAAAGATACCTTTCCATTATACAATAAGGTTTATGAAAAAAACTCTTGGCTCTCTGAGGGCATATTTAGCCTATTGAAACCAAGGGATTCTTTCCCTTTATAATAATTCCTATTGATCGGTAACTCAAGCCGCAGTTATTGCAGATGTGCTTCTACATAGTGAAATTCGTAAATCTCCTGTTTTATTTTTAATTTTCAAGTAAGAAATGTAAATCTAAACCGGAGTCAATTGTAACACCTCTTCATTCTTCGTCCCAGGGAGTTAAATTACCCAATGACTTTGAAGAAGGGAATTTTACCTATCTATACTATATATGAAACTTTTTTACCTTTCCTAATCAAGTTTTAACTTAATTACATGGGCATATATAATTTACCAATTATATACAAATTAGTATCAATGAGCATACCTTTATATTAGAAATTAAATAGGGAATCGGTATTTCCCCATCCCTGCTCTCTCTCTCTCTCTCTCTCTCTCTCCCCATCTCTCTCTGTTTTTTTTTTTTCAATTTTAACTTAGTAATTTCCTTTCATATTGCACAATTAGTGTTCGAATTGAAATTGTCAATCAATAGATTTTGAAAGTGTTTGATTCTCCACCATTGACATCCATTAAAAAGCTTCAAAGCTCTGAATTTGAATTTGGGTTTTCAAAAACCACCGTTTGTTTGGATTGAGTGTTATTGCAAACAATTGGGAATATTCATTGGAATTTATATTATGTTGATATGTATCAAATTTGTATTGAGAGAAAAAGTTTTCGTTGAACTGAAAAACTTGAATATTGATGGAAACTAAATAATTTGGATGGAGAAATTTCGAGTTCCACATTAAAAGCATTATCGTCGAGTTTCTATTCCTGGTGTTGCTAGTGCTACATCAACGGAGGTGGAGGCGTTGAAAATTTAAATGTGAAGATTTATATTCCAATAGGTAGCACTCAAAAGATTACAAAATTTTATTATTGACTCAATTCTGTCAGTTGGGGAGTAATAAGAAGATTTATATGGTCGATAGTAGATGTTGCCTTCTGAAATTCATGTGGCATATTGATATGCTCCTTGTTGTGGGTTGATAAGTCTTCTTTTTTGATGCATGTTGTATTTTTTTGCATATAAGGTGCCTATAAGAAAAGACTAACTAATAAAGCATTGTTTACCCTAAAAATCGGATAACAATTGAATTTGTACGTGATTTTAAAGATACGTGATATAATTTGATACAGAGTGATAAATCAGATCGATTATGAAAATAAAAGATAAAAAAGTAAACGCAAACTACGCAAGTTTGAGCAATCCTAGCCTTGTGAGATTAATCTCCCCCGAGCTAGCACTACTAAAAATTCGGGCAAAACTGTCCAAAAAAACGACCAAAGTGGGTCGGTAATGGCCAATAACCGTCCAAAACGTGGCCATTTACGTGTGGATGGTATTTTGAAGGTCGGAAGGGCATACCGACCAAAGTTGGCCAGTAATTGGTCGGTCAATTAAATTCTAAAAAAAAAAAAAATGCCGAAAAAACCAACCAAAGTTGGTCCGTATTTTAATTATATAATTAAAAAATGCACCATCTGGGATCGAGCCGGGGTCTGTACTGTGGCAAGATACTATTCTACCACTAGACCATTAGTGCATTTTGTTTTATTGACTGTCTTTTATTTCATTTATACTCTTTAATTATATTTTCGCACGAAAATAACCGACCAAAGTTGGTCGGTTTTATTAAAAAATAAAATTACCTACCGACTTCGGTCGGTTTTTTAAAATGACCGGCCGAATTAACCGACCGATTTTGGTTGGTTTTTTAATATTAATTTTAATTTATTTTAAATAAAAAACCGACCAAAATTGGTCGGTTTCTTGAAAAATAAATTTTGCGAGACTCAAAAATTTTTTCGCATTTTTGCGCCAAAGAAAACCGACCAAAGTTGGTCGGTTTCGTAAAAAAAAAATTAAAAAATAAAATATTATGAAAAACCGACCAACTTTGATCGATTTTTTGGCCAGTTTTTTGACCGACCAAAATTGGTCGGTCAAACGTGGTCGGTTTTTGCGAATTTTTAGTAGTGTAGAAATAATATAATTGATAATATTATTGATGTTGCCGTGCAATGAACTATGACAAAGATAGAAATAACAATATATAGCCTTTTGATATGAGTTACCATGTGTTTTACGAATTGTCAAGTCCCCCTTATATATTAGGAGAGATCTACCCTTTGAGATATAATTTTATTGTTCTATAAAAGGCAAAAGTCCTTGATTTGCTGACCGTTGGTTCCCTTTTTGAGATGTTCTGTGATTTCCGCCACAATGATTGGTTAATGACGAGAATTACGGATCCCTGTCGGATGAGTTGGCAAAGCTTTCTTCGAGACCGTTAGAAACAGGACCGGTCACGCCTTCGGCAAACTCGAGGGCAAATCTGATGGTTTCGATGGCTAATTTTGATAGTGCTTTGGTTTCGATCATAATTACCATGTGCCGATCTTGGTTGGTGGTGTTAGTAGTCAGATCGATCTTTGAACTCGACTTCACCCGATCACAGATATTTCGGCTCTGGCCTAATCAAGAAGTTTGGAAGCTTGATCGAATATCGAGCTCGGTTTTACCCGTATATAGATAGTCCCCTCGTTTTTCGGAGAGTAGATGACGAGAAACGATATGAGCTTCAGATTCTCATTATGACGCAAGTGACAAAAATATGACGTCAAAATCCCCTTATTTTTCGGAGAGCAAATGATGGAAAACGATTTGAGCTTTCGATTCTTACTTCGATAAAACATGACGATGAATTCATGACGTAAGTGATAAGAATAGTAGAAACATCCCGTAGGTCTAGTCTTTGAGGCATTAAATGTATGTCAGTTAACGGTCGGCCATCTTGGGATGTGAACCGTCGTGACGTGAACCGCCGTTTGGGAACACTATAAATACCCTTCAATCCATTCAGTAGAACCTTTTTCTTTCCAACTCTTGCTCTTGCGATTTAAGAGAACTTCATCATCTTCATCTTCTGGTTTTCTGGTTTTAAGCTTAAGAACTCCCTTCCTTGTGAGTTCTTTGAATTTTCTTCATAAGTTACCTGCTAGTTACAACTCCTCTTTTACCAACATCCTCTTCTCTCCTCTATTTAAAAAAGAATGGCAAAGACTTCAAAATCTGTTCCTAAAAAAGAAACCCCTTCTTCCTCGAAACCATCGGAAAATGTTTCACCTGCTGCTACTGAAGAACCAATACCGGAACCCCCTCTAAAGTCATTTGTCCCTTCAGGGTGCCCAACCGGGGCTGACTTCAAGATCAAGAACACCCCTTGGTACCGAGTCGGTGCGAGCCGGTCTCGAAGTACATATGCACTATTACTGACAGCATCCTCGATAAGGTCAAAGAGGACTGCCACTGGGAAGATAAACTCGTTGTGATCCCTACCCTCGAGGAATCGATCACCACCTACGTGGAGGGTTTTCTAAGTGTTTACACTTATCCTTTCACGCTGGGTTCCTTAGACCAGTCATCATAGCCTTTTGCAAAAGGTACGAGGTAACTCTGTGCATATTCACCCCTCGTTTTGGAGGATTGTAATTCTTCTGTGTTTCTTCGTGAGAAAAATCGAGGGGTATCCATTTACTATCGACCACCTCATGCGCCTGTATAGCCCTCGACTTTACCGAGGGGGATCAATCAAGCTTGCACGTAGAGCCGCTAAGGCCATATTCTCGAGCATCGACTGCAGATATGCCATTTCCTGAGAAATGGAATATGAAACGTAAGTATAACATTTCCTTCAAGATTTCGTTTATTGCTTTTCTTTTTCATCCCTTCCCATCGATGTTATGTGATGATGTAGCTGTTGCCCAGATGCCGGATGCCGTTCCTCGACTCAAGGAGTGGGTCGAGGGCATTGTGACACAAAGACCTTATTCCGAGCGATTATGGCGTGATCTCTCGAAAGTCCGATGGGAGGCTCGTAATCATGGTGAGAATTTGTTCTCTAAGTTATATTTTATCTTACTTTCACATTATCGATCTCTGAATAGTTTTATTTTCTCTTTGTAGGTCTACCAAAAGACGTCGAAATGAGGCCTCCATCAGTCGATGATGACATATACGTTGATCCCCCTGCTCCGAAGCACGACAAATAAATGAAACGAAGAAAATCTCCGAGTTCCTCGAGCCCTAAAAAGAAGAGACCGAGTAAGCGGCTGGCGCGTAAACCTAAGAATGCCAGCACCCGAGAACTCTCATCGGACTCACTCCATCGGTTGAGAGATGAGTCCGAAGAAGAAGAGGAAGATTCTAAGTTGGTGGCCCGCGTGAGAAGTGGTTCCGAAATGCCTCAAGCCATGGAGCCCGTAGAAGAAGCAGTGGCTGATGTTTTCGAGCCAGGGAGGGTCGAGACCGATTTGCCCCGAGCCAGCGAGGTCAAAAAAGAAACTGTGACCGGTACATATCTATTAGAAGATAATGTGACTAAGGATGCACTTGGGGTGATTGATCTCTCTAGGTCACCTTTGTTTACCAATTCTATGATAAATGAGGCTCAGGCGTTGAAAGGTAACCTCGGCGAAGGGGCCCAAGGAGTAGCTGATTCTTTCCACAATTTCTTCGACGGCCTGGATTCTGCTGCTTCGGAGGATGTCACCAGTTTGGGAGACTTACCGGTACTAAGGAAGATACCGTCCCCGGTGGCTGGCGGGTCTTCTTCAAGCCCAAAATTAGTGAACCAGTTCCTCGCTCCGAGTGTTGATCCTACTCAGAGACGTGCAATTTTTATGTCCATTCCGGAGGATGCCCGGGTTCGCTCTGTCCCGGTAGGGATTTCTAGTTATCTTCGGTGCTTGGTGACTGAAGAGGATTAAGCTAGAATGAACAAGGTGGAAGCGCCCTGCCTGTTCAACGAAGCTCAACATGCGCTGAATCGGGTAATTTTGAATGTCCTTTTATTATGTACTTAGATTCAATAATGAATAATCCTAACATTTTCCTTTGTGCTTGAAGGCCTCGGTGCTTCATCACGGGGCCTTTCTCCGATACTGAGAGGAGTTCAAGTGTCACGAGGTCGAGACTCGAGAGCTTTCCGAGAATAAGGATGCTTACAAGTTTCTTAGTGAGAAGCTCCAGGCCGAGTTAGAAGCGGCTCGGAAGGAGCATGCCGATTTGGTCGAGCAAGTAATAGGAATATTCAAACTTAGTGATGATGATTCAGACACATTGGCTAACGACCCAAACCTACAGGTTCAAAAGAGACTTGACAAGATCGAGCAGCTCCAGGTGGAGGTGGACATGGCTGAGGCCGAAGAATGGAAGAAAAATACGGACCGCCTGGCCTCGGAAAAAGAGACTGCCCGGGCGCAGTTGGCTTCGGTTGAGGTTCAGTTTCGGGCTATAAAGGAGAAATATTTGGTGTAGACCAATACGATTGAGGGACTCCATTCTCATTTGAACTCGATTGTTTATGGTCAAGAGGCCCTGGACAAGGAGCTTGAGGCGGCCAAGTTAGAGGTTGTTGTGACCAGGACCGAGGCCGATGATAAAGTGGCTCAGTTCAAGGCCGATGCCGAGGCCATTTAGGAACAACTGAGAAACATGGCGAAGCATGCGAGGTGGCAATCCCAATGGGAGACCCTCGAGGGAGTCCATGCTCAGAGTTTTGACATTTTGGCTGAAATCGAGAATGCCAAGATATGCAAAGCCAAGGCCCGAAAGTTAGCTTATCCCGAGGAGGATTCCGAGGGGTCTGAAGAGTTGGGTGGGTCCGATGGTGGCGAAGACCCTGTAGGCGATGATGTAGCCCCCGATTAAGATTAGGCCATTTAGGGTCATTTTACCTTTTGTACTATATTTTGTTGAGGCCGTTCGGCCTTTTGTAAAAAATATTCATCGGGGCTATTCAGCCCTTGTAAAGAATTTTTTGATATATATTATATATATATATATATATATATATATATATATATAAGGATTTTCCTTTTCATAGTTTTGAATCTTTCCTTTGCTTTATTTGTATTCGCAAAGGTCGAAATGCCTTAGCATGAAGTGATTAGGTTATGTTCGAAGGTTCAAACAAACCTTGCCTTTACTTTGTGTTAACGCATTGTAGGGATTCAGTGTTACCGAAAACTTTTCCCCAAAATAATTTATGTTTATAGCTTGTCAAAGATAGCTTTTAAAACCGGTTATAAGAGATTTTCAAAGGCTTGTTTTTGTTACGAGTCTCGAACGTCTCTGACCCGTATTAGTATGGCCGTAACCTTTTTAGTTCGGCCGCTGCTAAATAAGCTTTTGTGCCCTCGGGTGTTATTGACTCGGAAAGTCTTTAGCATTTTAATTCGGGCAATGCCAAATAAGCTTCATGCCCTCGAGTGTTATTAACTCGGAACTGCCTTAGCCTTTTAATTCGGGAAATTCCAAATAAGCTTCATGCCCTCGAGTGTTTTTAACTCGGAATAGCCTTAGCCTTTTAATTTGGGCAATGCCTATAGTCCTCGAGTGAAGTAAATGTTCAAACTCGGATTAAGGTGGCCCTTGGGCTCGATATCTTTGGCTTCTCGAAAGATGTAAGAAATATTTCAAAGGACAAGATGTTTATATGCAATGAAGAATCTTCTTTTATATTTAGTTATACATGTATACATATTTTGTGCCAGGGCTCGAGCGGTCTATGTGGGCACGGTTATTTTGACCATTTGGCCCTTACAATAAATCCTATTGATCGAGGCCCTTAAATCACGACGTTTCTTTCCTTGTTATAAATTCGATATCCAAGAATATTGACCCCCAGTGTTCGAGGTTGACCGAAGAGAGGCCTCGAATGCTGTTGTGATCATTGCCACCGGTTCGTAGTCGGCCTTCGATTCTAAGTTAGCACGATTTACTTGCTGCCTTGTTAAAAACCTTACCGGAAAACCCATTTGGGATAAAACTTGTTCAAGGAAAAAAGAGTGCAACGCGTGCTTTCAGACCTAGGATCTCGTATCATCCTTTATAGGTTGCCTACAAGTGTCAGTTTGAAATGTAAAAAGAAAAATAAAAGAAAGAATTGGGGCCGTACCTTAGCAATAATATTTGAGTTATATTCTAGTTGTTCGGTAATTGCTCGCCGTTCATTGTTCTGAGCTTGTAGGATCCTTTTTCCGGTGATCTCGATAATTTGGTACGGTCCTTCTCAGCTTGGGCCCAATTTCTCTTTGTTCGGTTTTCGGGTGCTCAGCCTGACATTTCTTAGTACCAAGTCCCATGTATTGAAGTGTCGAAGGTTGGCCCTTTTATTATAATACCTTTCGATCCACTATTTTTGGGCGCCCATTTGGACGAGGGTGGCTTCGCGACTTTCATCTAATATCTCTAGGCTCATATTCATAGATTCGTCGTTTGATTCCTTCATTGTATATTGGAGTCTGATGCTTGGTTCTCTGACCTCGACTGGTATTAAAGCTTCGGTGCCATAAACCAAAGAAAATGGGGTGGCCCCAAAACTGTATTTCGAGGTCGTACGGTACGCCTATAGGACCTCGGGTAGCATTTCCTTCCATTTTCCTTTTGCACCGGTTAACCTCTTTTTAAGGCTTTGGAGTATAGTTTTGTTGGTAGATTCAGCTTGTCCATTCTCACTAGGGTGATAGGGAGTGGATATGATCCTTTTGATCTTATGGTCTTCGAGAAACTTACTTACTTTGCTGCCAATAAATTGTTTCCTGTTGTCGCACACAATCTCAGCAGGTATCCTGAATCGACATATGATGTGGTCCCAGATGAAATCGATGACTTCATTTTCCCTAATCTGTTCATATGCCTGGGCTTCCACCCATTTAGAAAAGTAGTCAGTCATAAATAATATAAATCGAGCCTTACCAAGTGCCCATAGAAGGGGGCCGACGATGTCCATTCCCCATTTCATGAACATCCAAGGCGACAAAACTGAATGCAACAGCTCCCCGGGTTGATGAATCATCGGAGCGTGTCTTTGGCATTCATCACATTTTTGAACGAACTCCCTCGCATCGTTTTCCATGTCGATCCAGTAGTAACCGGCTCTGATAATTTTTTGGACCAGCGATTCGGCGCCCGAATGATTTCCAAAAGTGCCTTCGTGGATTTCCCTCAGAACGTACTCAGTATCCCCCGGTCCTAAACATATTGCAAGTGGACCATCGAATGTTCTTCTGAACAGGGTTCCGTCTTCGGCCAGGTTAAATCGGGTTGCTTTTGTACGCAGGGCCCTCGACTCTTTCAGGTCTGAGGGAAATTTTCTGGTCCTGAGATATTCCACGTACTTGTTCCTCCAGTACCAAGTTAGGCTCGTCGAGTTGATCTCGGCGTGGCCTTCTTCCACCACCGATCTTATAAGCTGCACGACTTCTCCCGAATTGAACTCGTTGTCTTCGACCGATGATCCCAAGTTAGCGAGGGCATAGACTTTGCTGTTTTGATCCCGAGGTACATGTTTCAAAGTCCATTCTTTGAACCGATGTAATGTCACCTGTAATTTTTCCAAGTATCTCTGCATTCGTTCTTCCCTGACCTCGAATGTTCCATTAACTTGATTTACCACAAGGAGGGAGTCGCACTTGGCTTCGATCACCTCTGCCCCCAAGCTTTTGGCTAATTCAAGGCCTGTAATCATGGCCTCATATTCGGCCTCGTTGTTAGTCAATTTTACAGTCTTAATAGATTGTCTAATTATATTACCTGATTGTGGCTTTAGTACGATACCAAGTCCGGACCTCTTTGTGTTCGAGGACCCTTCTGTAAAGAGGGTCCAGATTCCCGAAGATGTCCCTGAGTTAACCAATAACTCTCTTTCAACCTCAGGTATTAGGGTCGGCGTGAAGTCGGCCAAGATTTGGGACTTGATGGCGGTCCGAGGTCTGTACTCAATATCGTACCCACTTACTTCCACGACCCATTTGGCCAATCGGCCCGAGAGTTTGGGTTTATGCATAACGTTCCTTAACGGGTAAGTAGTTATGACACATATGGGGTGACATTGGAAGTATGGTTTTAGCATCCTAGAAGGACTTAGCAAAGCGAGCGCCAGTTTTTCTAGGTGAGGGTACCTAGTTTCGGCCTCACCTAAGGTTCTGCTAACATAATAAATTGGAAACTGCATACCTTGCTCTTCCCGAACCAAGACTCCACTTACCGCTACCTCCGAGACCGCTAAGTACAAATACAGTTATTTGTCTGTCTTTGGTGTGTGAAGTTGCGGTGGGCTCGATAAGTATCTTTTGAGCTCCTCCAGAGCTCTTTGACATTCTGGAGTCCATGAGAAGTTATTCTTCTTTTTTAATAGTGCAAAGAATCGGTGGCTCTTGTCGGATGACCTCGAAATAAATCGCCCCAGAGCGGCTATGCGTCCGGTTAGCCTTTGCACGGCCTTTATGCTGTCAATGATCGTGATATCTTCTATGGCTTTGATATTGTTAGGGTTGATCTTAATTCCTCGGTTGGATACCATGAACCCGAGGAATTTACCCGATCCAACTCTGAACGAACATTTTTCCGGGTTTAACTTCATATTGTACTTTTTCAATATGCTGAAGGTTTCCTGCAAATGTTTTAAATGGTCCTCTACTTGCAGGGACTTAACCAACATATCGTCAATGTAAACTTCTATCGATTTTCCTATTTGTTCTTCGAACAACCAATTTACTAGGCGTTGGTATGTGGCACCGGCATTTTCTAATCCAAACGGCATTACATTATAACAATATGTGCCATTTTTAGTGATGAAGGAGGTTTTTTCCTGATCACCCCTAGTCCATTCGTATTTGGTTATACCCGGAATAGGCATCGAGAAAACTGAGGATCTTGTGGCCGGCCGTGGCATCGATCATACGGTCGATGTTGGCCAAGGGAAAAGAGTCTTTGAGGCATGCTTTATTCAAATATTTGTAATATACACACATTCTTAGTTTATTCCCTTTTTTAGGAACTACCACCACGTTTGCTAACCAATCCGGGTAGTTACCCTCTCGAATGGACCCTATTTTAAGGAGTTTAGTACCTCGTCCTTGATGAAAGCATGTTTGACCTCGAACTGGGGCCTCCTCTTCTACTTGACCGGATTGATTTTTAGGTCCACGCTTAGTTTGTGAGTGGTTATCTCTGGTGGGATCCCTGTCATATCAAGATGGGACCAGGCAAAACAATCTATGTTAGCTACAAGAAATTGAATAATTTTTTTTCTGAGCTCGGGAATTAACCCCGTGCCCAGGTATACCTTCCGATCGGGTAAACGCTCGATCAATATAACCTGTTCCAGCTCTTCGACCGTTGATTTGGTTGCGTCGGAGTCATTGGGGGTTATAAAAGCTCGGGGAATCCCGTAATCATCGTCTTCATAAGTCTTCTGCTTATCCGGTTGAGTCTTAGCCTGTATCGGTGATTGCTGTTTGGCCTCTTGGTTCGCACTCGAATTTGGTTCCTTTGATGTTGTGGATGTTTATATTGGAACCACTTCTTCGACTACAAACATCTATCTTGATGCCGATTGTTCCCCATAGATTATCTTAATCCCCCCTCGGGGTTGGAAATTTCAACACTTTGTGAAGAGATGAGGGCACTGCCCTCATGTGATGGATCCATAGCCTTCCGAGTAGGGCGTTATACCTCATGTCCCCTTCGATCACATAAAACTTGGCCTCTCATATGATCCTGACGGTATTGATCGGTAACGTTATCTCTCCCTTGGTGGTTTCACATGCCATGTAGAACCCTTTTAGGATTCAGACTGCAGGCATGATTTTGTCTTGTAGACCGAGCTGTTCTACGACCCTCGACCGAATTATGTTGGCCGAGCTACCTGGATCAGTTAACACACGTTTAATTTTAGTTTTATTTACTAGTACAGATATTACGAGTGCATTATTATGAGGTTGTATGATCCTTTTCACATCCTCGTCACTGAAAGATAAGATTCCTTCCGATATGTAGTCTTGAGTTTGTTTCTCTCCGGTGATGGACACTCTGGTTCGTTTCAACATCGGCTCTTGTGGGATATCGACTCCACCGATGATCATATTAATGACGTGTTGAGGTTCGGTACCTTTTTGTTTTGTTTGTCTGTTAGAATCCTTATTCCTGAAATGATTCTTGGCCCGGTCGCTCAAGAATTCTCGAAGATGCCCATTGTTGAATAATCAGGCTACGTTTTCTCTTAGTTGTCGACATTCTTCCGTTCTATGACCGTGAGTTCCGTGATATTTGCACATCTGGTTGGGATCCCTTTGAGCTGGATCGGATTGTAGAGGTCGGGGCCATTTGGTCTCCTTGATGCTCCCAATAGCTGATACGATGGCGACAACATCTATGTTAAAGTTGTATTCCGATAGCCTCGGCGCTTCTTTAGGCTCGACGGACATGTCAAAGCGTTTTTGGTCATGAGCCTATGGTTTCTTCGACTTTGTTCATTTCTCCTTTTGCTTTTTATGGGGTTTCTCCCAGACCCACTGCTCTTCCGATCTCCATCATATGGCCGATACTGATCCCTGTTTGATCCTGTTTCACGATCGATGTCTCTCTTGACTTTGTCAAGGGTTCTGGAGGGATAAACAGATCCGAAGGGGCCCCGAGTTGATCATCTTCGACCCTGATTTTTGATTGATACCTATTGTGTACATCGGCCCAGGTAACGGCAGGGTACTCTATCAGATTCTGCTTTAATTGTTGTGAAGCCACCGAGCTTCGAATATTGAGTCCCTGAGTGAAAGCTTGAACGGCCCAATCATCAGTGACCGACGACAGATCCATTCGTTCCATTTGAAAATGGGACACGAATTCCTTGAGCATCTCGTTGTCCTTTTGTTTGACCTTGAAAAGGTACGATTTCCTGGTTTCGACCTTGATGGCACCGGCATGTGCTTTTACAAAAGAGTCTGCAAGCATAACAAATGAGTCAATAGAATTAGGAGGTAAGTTGTGATACCATATCATGGCTCCCTTGCATAGGGTCTCCCCAATTGTTTTCAGTAGAACAGACTCGATCTCGTCATCTTCCAAGTCATTCCCTTTGATGGCACATGTATAAGAGGTTACATGCTCGTTTGGATCGGTCGTCCTGTTATACTTAGGTATTTAGGGCATACGGATTTTCTTGGGGATCGGTTCAGAGACGCGCTTGGAGGAAAAGGTTTTGCATGAACTTCCTGGAATCCAGTCCTTTCAATATCAGAGGTGCTCCTGGGATTTGATCTACCCTGGAATTATAGGTTTCTACCTTTTTGTCGTTTGCTGCAATTTTCTTGTCCCCTGAGTCTATCCACTTTGTCAGCTCCTCGAGCATCTTTATAATTTCGGGGTTAGGGCCAGATTCTTCTTCATTCGACCTTACAGCGACCGACTCAGTTCTGCAGGCGACTTCTCGGGGAGGATCGGGTTCAACCCTGCTTGGTGCCTGGCTTTAGCTCTGCAACTGAGCTATCACCACCTGTTGGGCTTGCAGCATTTCGAAGATCATCCGTAGGCTGATCCCGTCTTCTTCAATATTTTGCATGTTTCGAGTTGCAGATCGGGCTCTACTATGGACGCTATTTTCGGGGCCAGTATGGAGGTTCGCGTCGATGGCCACATGAGAATTAACGTCAATCGGATCCGCGGTCCGAATTCTAACGGGGTCAGCGGGTGGCCCTACGTTACCGGGCGCCACGTTGTTATTCTCACCTTGATGACCGGACCCGTTATCGATATGTAAGTGTGCTAATTGAGAGTTTGTCATTTTTAGCCTGAAATCAAAGACACTTCAAAGAGCAAGTGTAAAGTAGTGTGTGTTATGGAGATTTGTATCAAATAGCCACTATTATCCTTAGCTCCACGGTGGGCGCCAAACTGTTTACCCTAAAAATCGGATAACAATTGAATTTATACATGGTTTTAGGAATACGTGATATAATTTGATACAGAGTGATAAATCAGATTGCTTATAGAAATAAAAGATAAAAAGGTAAATGCAAACCACGCAATCCTAGCCTTGTGAGATTATTTTGTTGGAAATGGCTATAGAATGAAAATATTTTGGGCTTCTTTTGCCAAACATAATTTAAGGCACAAATTTTGTCAATTCCTATTATGTGTTGTTACTTGGTGTCAATTTCCCAATTTTCTTTGTGGTTGGTGGGGGGAGGGGGAGGGGAAGGGGGGAATGCACAAACAACCATTTTAGGGTTAGTACTTAGAGATTAGCTAGTACTTATTTTTTTCTGAAAAATTGAAATAAAAATCTTAATTTTAGGACTGTATACGGGTAAAGTCGAACTCGAGATTTGACCGAGCATTCAACACAACAATTTGGGATCGAGAGATGGTGATAAAATCCCGAAGATCGGTTACTGCCTTACCGGATTAGTTACCGGAACCACCAGACTTGCCTTCGAGTTTACCGAGGTCATAACCGGTCTCGGTTATAACGGTCTCAAGGAAAATATTTCCAGCTTACCCGACAAGGGTTCGAATTGAGAGATATTACAATCGAAGAGCCAACCTTCGACTGTTCAATATCACAGAACATACCAAAAAAGGGACCAACCTTTGACACTACAATCACAGAACATACCAACGAATCGAGAGATATTACAATCGAAGAGCCAACCTTCGACAGTTCAATATCGGGGATTTGGTACTAAGAAAGGTCACGACGAACACTCAGAATCCGAGCGAAGAAAAACATGGACCGAACTGGGTGGGTCCTTTTCAAATTATCGATATCGCCGGGAAAGGGTTGTACAAACTCGGAACAATGAACGGTGAACAATTATCGAACAACTGGAACATAACCCACTTGAAGCGATATTACTGCTAAGGTACGACCCCGATCACCTTCTTTTACTCAGCTACATTTTTGACTAACACTTGCAAATACCCAACACACTTTTTTAGGCCTGAAAGCACGCGTTGCACTCTTTTTTTCTTGATCTGATTTTGTCCCAAATGGGTTTTCCGGCAAGGTTTATAACGAGGCATCAGTGAAATCATGCTAACTTAGAATCAAAGTCAAATAGTATTCGAGGCTTATCTACAACAAACCCCGAACACTGGGGGGCATAATCCAGGGGGAATGATTTTTGATTCTTGTGCTCGAACAATCTAGGCCCAGTCAATAATTTTTTAATAAGATTTCTGTAAAGGCCAAACAGTCGATTGAACCGTGCCCACATAGATCACCCGAGCACGGACACAAAATACAAGTTTAACTTTGTACACTACACACAAAATTGAAAGCAAATCTATGCCTTTTGGATAAAAGTTCATGTCCTTTCAAAGATTTTTCGTTTGGTTCCCCGAAGACATCGAGCCCAAGAGACACTTCACTCGGGGACTTCCACCTAAGGCATTGCCTAAATTAAAGGCTACGGTCATTCCGGGATAACGAAACACGAGGGCACAAATCTTATTTGGCATTGCCCGAACTAAAAGGCTATGGACATTCCGGGTTAACGAAACCTGAGGGCACAAAACTTATTTGGCATCGCCCAGACAAAAAGGCTACGACCATTCTGGGATAACGAAACCCGAGGGCACAAAGCTTATTTGGTATTACCCAAACTAAAAGGCTAAGGTCATTCCGGGATAATGAAACTCGAGGGCACAAAGCTTATTTGGCATTGCCCGAACTAAAAGGCTACGACCATTCTAGGATAATAAAACCCGAGAGCACAAAGCTTATTTGGCATCGCCCGGACTAAAGGGCTACGGCCATTTCGGGATAAAGAAACCCGAGGGCACAAAGCTCATTTGGCATTGCCCGAACTAAAAGGCTACGACCATTCCGGGATAACAAAACCCGAGGGCACAAAGCTTATTTGGCATTGCCCGAACCAAAAGGCTACGGCTATTTCGGGATTATGAAACCCGAGGGCACAAAGCTTATTTGGAATTGCGTGAACTCAAAAAGACTACGACTATATTAAAACGGCTCGGAGACATTTGAAGCTTGTAATAAAAGGTACCTTAGGCAAAATTACAATCAAAGGAATTATAAGTACTTTTGGGAAAAATTCCGGCAATACCGAATTTCCGCATTGCCTTAAGAAAAATCAAAGGCAAGGCCTGCTTGGAACCCCGAACAACTCTTACTATTTAATGCTAAGGCATTTCAATCTTTGCAAAACATAAAGAGAAAGACAAAGGAAAAACTCAAGAATTATCGAGAAACTTGTATTTTATATATATATATATATATATATATATATATATATATATATGGTCTTTACAAAGGCATAACAAGCCTTGACAAAAAATACAAAACAAAATCAAACAAAAACAGCCTAATCTTGGCCGGAGCCCACCTCATCACCGGGATTCCCGGGGTCTTCTCCACCCTCGGACCCGCTTGAGTCCTCAAAATCTTGCTCCTCGGGATAAGCCAGCTTCCTGGCCTCGTCTTCGAACACCTTGGCGTCCTCAATCTCAGCTGATAAATCAAAACCCCGAGCGTGAACTTCCTCGAGGCCCTCCCTCCGGTATTACCACTTCATATGCTTAACTATATTTTTTACAAGGTCCTAATCTGCCTCGGCATCGATCTTTTACTGAGCCACTATTTTTCCAACTTCGGCTTTGACCACAACGACCTCTGACTTGGCCATTTTTAGCTCCCTAGCCAGACTTTCTCGATCTGAGACAGCCGAACCTAACCAGGATTTGAGTTCCTCAAACTTTTTGGTATGAACCTCGGCCCTCTACTTTGCCGCTCTAAGATGGACTTCAGCCGAGTTAGTTGTGCCCGAGCAACCTCTTCTTTCGAGGCCAAACGATCCATTCTACCTCTCCATTCATCGGTCTCAGCATTGACTATATCCAAGTCAGCTCGGAGCTGGTCTATTCGATCGAGTTTTTGCAGGACCTACGGATTTTGACCATCAGTCACCGAATCTAGTTCATCATCACTAATATCAAATATTTTACCTTCTTGGTGAGGTCAGCATGTTCCTTCCGAGCAACCTCCAGCTCAAACCGGAGGCTCTTAGCCTCCCATTCGAACTACTCGCTAAGAAGTTTAAAGGCATCTCTCTTCTTAATGAGTTCTCAAACTTCAGCTTCAAGTTGTTTCATCTCTTCTCGGTACCTTAAAAAGGTCTCGTGATGAAGCACCGATGCCTATGAAGCACGAAGAAAAATGTGAAGTTCTCTATGAAATAACCTAAGTACAAAACTGAAAGTCATCGAGGAAAATACGAAGATTATCCGGTTAAGCGCTTGTTATGCTTCGTTGAATAAGCAAGGTGCCTCCACCTCGTACATCTTGGCCTGGTCATCCTCGGTCATCAGATACCGAAGATAACTGGCCAGCCCTACATGGGCAAAAAGAACCCGTGCATCCTTCAGAAGGGAAATAACAATGGTGCATTTCCGATCAGGATATGCACTTAGGGTAGGGAATTGGTCGACCAATTTCGGGCTCGAGGAAGGCCAGCTTGCTTCAGAGGGTGAGCTCTTCCTCGGTATCTCTAAATCGCCAAATTCGATGGCATCTTCCGTGGCCGTCGAATCCACCCCATCAAAAAACCCAGGTAAGGGTTCGTTCGCTCTTTGGGCCCCCTCGACGGGGCGTTCTTTTGTAGCTTGGGCCTCGTTAAACATCGACATTGTGAATGAGGGAGACTCGGAAATCTCTATCAGGCCGAGTGCTTCTTGCGAGGTTTTGCCTGCATCTCGGGAAGCTTCAGTTCCTGCCTCCTCCTTGGCCTCCCCTACTTGATGAAGATAGGCCTCGCCTCCCCCTGGTTCGGAGGCCCATTGCCTTTCGAGCTCATACTGTCCACCGGATCAAAGGCTTCTCCTTCCCCCTCAGACTCATCCCTCAATCGATAGAGTGAGTTCGGAGACAGTGCTCGACCACTGGTGCTCTCCTTAGGTTTAGGCACAAAATTATTTCCTTGGCTTCTTCTTCTCAAGGCCTGGAGAACTCGGAGCCCTTTTTTTTTTCTTCTCTTTATCCTGCCCCGAAGCAGAGGGCTCGGTGAAGATATCGTAATCACTGGATGGAGGCCTCATCTCAAAATCTTTTGGTAAACCTGCAAAACAGAAGTAAAGTAAGTCAGAGATTGATAGCGCCAAATGGAAATCAAATGACACTTGAGAAAACTCTCACCATAGGAACGGGCCTCCCATCGGCCCTTCGAGAGCTCGCGCCACGAACGCTCGGAATAAGGCCTTTGTTTCACAATGCCCTCGACCCATTCCTTGAGTCGAGAAACTGCATCCGGCATCCGAGAAACAGCTGCACCACCACAAAATATCATTGAGAAGGGAGGAAAAGAAAAGAGCGATGAACGAAATTTTAAAAGCGAGATTATACTCACGTGTCATATTCCACTTCTCAGGAAATGGAATATGCTCGGCTGGGATCAAATCTGAGGTCTTCACTAGGACAAAGCGGCCTAACCAGCCTTGGTCCCGATCTTCATCGATGCAAGAAAACGGGGCCTTACTGGCCTGACGGGCCAGCTTGATCAGTCCACCTAGATAAAGTTGGAGAACTTTATAAGCTGTTACACCCTATATTTTCATACGTAAAAATGCGTCGTAAGCAAACTAATGTAGGACAAAAAAATGAGATAATATTTAAAAGTATATAAAGTAAGTTAATCATGTTACCTCTGAGGTTACAAATATTAAAGATCATGAACAACAAGTACAAAGAGGGTTGGACAGTTCAGAAGCTAAAGCAATTAAATAAAACAATGTTTCGTCGAAAGTCGACAAGTTGGGAATGTTATAACATGTACCTTTGGGGTGAGACTAGGGTGATTAACATGATAAGGAGATTATGTTATGATTTATATTAGTCGTATGACATCCGTGTGTTATGTTTTAATGTCAAGCGAGTTGTGGAACAAAAGTCGATGAAAGTCATCACAAGTTACACTCATAAGTTTTACTGAAATTTTGGGTCAAATGTAACTGCGATTTTCTCCCAATATACTTAGATTTATGGGGTGTTCCACCCATAAAATTAAATATCTATGAGTCTATTTTCCAATGCATTAAACCGTTTGTCAATACGACATTGGAGTAGAAAGATATGGGCATTTGTGCGATACTGCACAAGCTGCTAGGTGACAAGTAGGTGTGTCACCTACTTGCTTAAATGAAAGCCCAAAAATGGGCCATTTCGGGTCGTCCAAAGAGGCCTTTTAAGCGCCTATTTTCTTCATATATTAGACTTAAAATATAGCATAATAACCAGACATAAGCTCTGCAAAGAATCCTCCCAAAAATTTCCCACAAACCCTAATTGATTTTCTCTCCCTTTCAAGTTCTAATTGGAGGTAAAACCTAGAGTTTGAAGAACCAAGATAAGAGCTGAGTTATCCAACAAATAAGGTGAGTTTACTGCTCTCTTTCATCCAATTTTTCTTCTGTAAATTCATGGTAAGTCGTTCTATACTTGTAAGAACTCACGGGACGGTGATCGGAAGCCGTGAGTTCGAGTTATTCACTTGTAGCGGACTGTTTTGTGGACTGTTTTGTGTTGCTGTTGGGCTGCGTGTTTTACTACTATTTTGTGGAGTTTTGGAGGAGGAAGGGGGTTTATAAACACCATATAAATGTAGGGTGGTTGGCTGGTCGTTCGTCATAACATTTTCGGGTCGTTTGACACTACTACGGTGGTCGTTTTGTGTACGAAGAGATTGGGGTGTGTTGGGCTGTTTTGTAGTATTTGATGGTGTATATAGGGCTGGAAAATGATGTATATATGTTGTTATTGTTCTGTTCTTGTATTGTTGGTGTTATCTTGAATTTGGAGGAAGTAAGGATTATAGGGGAGATGCTGCCCGTTTTAATACAAAATAAGTTTGTCGTTCGTTGTGCGATAGTTGTACCTTTCGTAACTTAACGATAGTATTATTATCGTTCTTGTAGATTAAGGTGCAAAGAGGTGAGTTCAACTTGGTGATTGGAAAGATTGTGATAAGGTATGTTAAGGCTAAGCCTTCCTTCATTTTGGCATGATCTCGTAGCTACATGTGTTAGTAATGAGACAAAAAGAGAAGTTCATATTCATGAATTTATTCACACTATTCTAGTCTCATAAGTTACAATATTATTCCTTATCGAGACTCTATATTCAATTTTAGTATTGTCTTCTTCCAGTCAAGAGAGCAGCAAGCCTATATATACAGTATTACAGTATTTTCATTACCATCGAGCTATAATCGATGGGCAGGCCCCTATTGGGCAACCTCTGATCAGATGAAAAGTTATATACCGAGCCTACTGTGGCCGAGCGCCTATGAGCGAGCCCAGCATGGTCGAGATACATAGCCTAGTATGGCCGAGCGCCTATGAGCGAGCCTACTATGGCAGAGCAGTTATATATACCGAGCCTTATAAGGCCGTACAATTATTTTACTTACTATATTGAAGGAGTTGAGTCAGTATCAGCAGGTAAGTATATCTCCAGATCATCTTTGACTCCCAGTTACTTCCAGTTATTATATTATCAGTTCAGTTTCAATTTTCAGTTATGTTATTGCCTTACATACTCGGTACATTATTTCGTACTGACGTCCCTTTTCCGGGGACGCTGCATTTCATGCATGCAGGTTCAGATAGACAGACGAGTAGATCTCCTCAGTAGGTGTTTCCCGAGTTCAGCTTGATCGGTAAGCTCCATGCCTTTCGGAGTTGCCAGGTCTAGAGTGTTGTGTACATCTTATGTATATCTGTATATATGTTATGGGTAGGTCGGGGCCCTGTTCCGATCATAGTACATCTATCAGTAGAGGCTTGTAGACATATCCTGTTGGTTAGTGCAGTATGTTGGGTTTGTAGGCCTGGTATGTATAATTTGGTGGTTTGTCAGTTGTAGTAGCTATGACGGCCTTTTCAGCCTAGCTTTATATTGATGTTTAGTTAGCGCTAGTTTCCATTCAGTTTTATATTTTGCTTCGCAAATTGTCTTACAAGGTGGCCCCATGGCCAAAGTATGACATTATGTGTTCAGAGTCCCTTCGTCGCAATTTGGTACGCCAGGTTAGGTGAGGCACCGGGTGCTTGTCTCGCTCCTTAGGTTCGGGGCGTGACAAACTTGGTATCAGAGCAGTTCTGTCCTAGGAAGTCTACAAGCCGTGTCTAGTAGGGTCTTGTTTATAGATGTGTTGTGCACCACATTATATAAGCAGGGAACTACAGGGCATTTAGGAGTTGGTTACCCTTCTTTGAAATCTAAATCGTGCTATAGAACTGAGTTATAGGAAATTTGAATTAAACTTATGTGTTGGTGTTTGCATGCACAGATGACGGTGACTAGGAAGACTACGGCTAGCCAGAGGAGAGATACAGCAGTAGGTGAGGGGACCAGCAGGGTACCCCCAGTAGATGGGGCCCAGTCTGAGGCTCAAGGTGAGACCCCTACTCAGCCATTACCGGCTCCTCCACCAACTACGGAGATTCCTAGGGAAACCGCACATCCAGTTCCCCCTCCACTTCCATCAGATCGGGACTTAAGGAGTGCGGTGCATTTGTTGACACAGTTGGTAGCTACCCAGCAACAGGCTAGGGCATCAGCTAGTGCAGGAACTTCTGAGGGGTCTGGGAGTTCAAGGGTCCGAGAGTTTATTGCTTTGAGTCCCCCAGAGTTCACGGGGACAGATCAGAGGGAGGACCCACAAGATTTCATAGATCAGCTTCACAGGATCTTTCGTGTTATGCATGCCACGGAGAAAGAGGCAGTTGAGCTAGCAGCTTTTCGACTCCGAGATATAGCCATCCTTTGGTACGAGAGATGGGAGAGGTCCAGGGGACGTGATGCACCTCCAGCTATTTGGGAGAATTTTTCAGATGCCTTCCTTGACCAGTACTTACCACGGGAGATCCGACAGGCTCGAGTCGATCAGTTTCTAGCCCTCAAGCAGGGTAATATGAGTGTTCGAGAGTATAGTCTCCGTTTTGACTCATTGGCCAGATATGCACCATCCATAGTTGCTACTATGCGGGACAGGATTCACAGGTTTATAGCAGGGTTAGCCCCAGAGTTAACCGAGGCATGTGCCACCGCTGCATTGCAGGATAGTATGGATATCTCCCGGATTCAGGCATTCGCCCAGAATATAGAAAGGGGTAGGCATCGGCAGCAGGGTACAGAAAGGGCTGAGCAAGGGCAACGTAAGAGGATGAGATTTCCCAGGTCTCAGGAGCAATATCAGGGTAGTTATAGGACCCAGTACTTCGGACGGCCACCTAGGCCTCCGCCACCTCAGTTACAGGGTTACAGGTATGACCGCTATACTCAGTCAGGACCAGGTGAGAGCTCATGGGCGTCGGGTTTGCAGCGACAGCGAGGATCTGCGCAGACATGGTCATTTCCTCCACGGTGTGACATCTGTGGTAGAGGACACTTGGGCCAATGCCGAGCAGGTTCTGATGCTTGTTATACATGTGGGCGTCCAGGGCATATGATGCGAGATTGCCCAAATAGAGATTCGGGGGGAATGGCACAACCAGCGAGTTCAGCAACAGGATCATCTATGTCCGTGCATCCTTCAGGGTGCGAGTCTCAGTCTTCGGCTTGTAGAGGTCGGGGCAGAGGTAGAGGTTCCAGTTCAAGTGGTAATCAGAACCGTATCTATGCTTTAGCGGGTCGACAGGACCAGGAGTCTTCACCAGACGTTGTGACAGGTATATTAACCATTTGCTCTCACGATGCTTATGCTTTGATAGACCCAGGATCTACTTTATCGTATATTACCCCATTTGTCACGAGGAAGTTTGGTATAGTGCCTGAAATACTAAGTGATCCTTTTGCGGTATCTACACCGGTCGGAGAATCGATTATTGCTAGACGGGTTTACCGAGGTTGTACGGTGACAATTTGTAGTCGTCAGACCTCAGCTGACCTAGTTGAGCTAGAGATGATGGATTTTGATGCTATCATGGGCATGGACTGGTTGGCAGCTTGCTATGCCACAGTTGATTGCCGAGCAAAGGCAGCCAGATTTCATTTTCCGGGTGAGCCAGTCCTTGAATGGGTAGGTAATACACCAACACCCAGAGGTAGGTTTATTTCCTATCTGAAGGCGAGGAAAATGATCGCAAAAGGGTGCATTTATCATATTGTGCGAGTTAGAGATGCAGATGCTGAGATACCTACACTTCAGTCTATTCCCGTAGTCAAAGAGTATGCAGATGTGTTTCCAGATGAGCTTCCAGGTATTCCTCCAGAGCGAGAGATTGATTTTAGCATCGATTTGCTTCCAGGAACTCAACCAATATCCGTCCCTCTGTATAGAATGGCACCTGGCGAATTGAAGGAGTTGAAGGAGCAGTTAAAAGATTTGCTGGAGAAAGGTTACATCAGGCCCAGTACCTCACCTTGGGTGCACCAGTACTATTTGTGCGAAAGAAAGACGGCTCGCTGAGGATGTGTATCGATTATAGGCAGCTGAACAAGGTAACTATTAAGAATAAGTATCCACTTCCAAGGATCGATGACTTGTTTGATCAGTTGCAGGGGGCTAGATGCTTTTCAAAGATAGATTTGAGGTCGGGGTACCACCAGGTCAGAGTTCGGGAAAAAGATATTCCGAAGACAGCCTTCAGGACCCGATATGGCCACTTCGAGTTCCTTGTCATGTCCTTCGGGTTGACTAATGCACCCGCTGTATTTATGGACTTGATGAATAGCCTATTCCGGCCATTTTTAGATCTGTTCGTGATAGTATTTATTGATGATATTCTGGTTTATTCCCGTTTAGAGGATGAGCATGCGGACCACCTACGAGCGGTACTCCAAACCCTCCGTGATCGTAAGTTGTATGCTAAGTTTTCTAAATGTGAGTTCTGGTTGAAGTCTGTAGCATTCTTGGGGCATATTGTATCAGATGAAGGGATAAAGGTGGACACTCAGAAGATTGAGGCCGTGAAATATTGGCCTAGACCTACCACTCCGACAGAGGTTCGTAGCTTTCTAGGCTTAGCAGGATACTATCGGAGGTTCGTAGAGGGTTTTTCTTCCCTTTCGGCACCATTGACGAAGTTGACACAGAAAGAAACTAAGTTTCAATGGACAGAGGCTTGTGAGCGGAGTTTCCAAGAGCTTAAGAACAGGTTGACCTCAGCTCCAGTTCTAACACTTCCAGAGGGTCTAGAGGGTTATGCCGTGTATTGTGATGCATCAGGTGTCGGGTTAGGATGTGTCCTGATACAACATGGGAAGGTAATTGCGTATGCTTCAAGGCAGTTGAGGAAGCACGAGAGGAATTATCCGACCCACGACCTCGAGTTAGCTGCGGTTGTCCATGCACTTAAGATATGGCGGCATTATTTATATGGTGTTCATGTTGATGTATTTACTGATCATAAAAGCCTGCAATATATCTTCAAGCAGAAAGAGTTGAATTTGCGACAGAGGCGATGGCTTGAGTTATTGAAAGATTACGATGTTAACATTCTCTACCATCCAGGAAAGCTAATGTTGTAGCAGATGCATTAAGTCGCCGATCTATGGGTAGCTTAGCACATGTAGATCCCGAGAAAAGATAATTAGCTAGAGAGATTCATCAATTGTCTTCGTTGGGGGTTTGTTTAGTAGATTCTGAGGATGGTGGAGTTGTACTCCAAAATACTACAAAATCATCCCTCATAGCGGAAGTCAAAGAAAGGAAATACGAGGACCCAGAGTTGGTCGAGCTGAGAGAGCGAGTTCCGCAACAGAAGAAACCACTGTTAGAGCTAAAGGGAGATAGGGTTCTCAGTTATAGGGGTCGTTTGTGTGTTCCAGATGTAGCAGGGCTACGAGATAGGATTATGTCAGAGGCACATTATTCATGGTATTCCATCCATCCTGGGTCGACGAAGATGTATCATGACATTAAGGATGTGTACTGGTGGAATGATATGAAGAAGAACATTGCTGAGTTTGTCGCCCAATGTACTAGTTGCCAGCAAGTGAAGATAGAGCACCAGAAGCCTGGAGGGCTAATGCAGACTATAGAGATCCCGACATGGAAATGGGAGGCGATAAACATGGACTTTATCACGGGTTTACCTCGTTCTAATCGTAAGTTCGATTCCATATGGGTGATAGTCGATAGGCTCACGAAATCAGCTCACTTCCTACCGGTCAGATCTATATATACAGCAGAAGATTATGCAAAGTTATATATTAAGGAGATAGTGCGGCTACACGGAGTACCAGTTTCTATTATATCTGACCGTGGGGCTCAGTTTACAGCACATTTTTGGAGGTCATTTCAGAGAGGTCTAGGGACTCAGGTGAATCTCAGCACAACTTTTCATCCACAGACTGATGGACAAGCCGAGCGCACAATTCAGACGCTCGAGGATATGTTACGAGTATGTGTGTTGGATTTTAAAAGAAGTTGGGATGAACATCTACCTCTTGTCGAGTTTGCATATAATAACAGTTACCACTCCAGTATTCAGATGGCTCCGTACGAGGCTTTGTATGGGCGTAAGTGCAGATCTCCTATAGGGTGGTTTGATGTTGGGGAATCTGGGTTATATGGGCCAGACCTGGTTCAACAGGCCATAGAGAAAGTAAAGCTTATCCGGGAGCGACTGTTGACAGCTCAGAGTCGTCAGAAGTCATATTCTGACGTGCGGCGACGAGACTTAGAGTTCAGGATTAATGACTGGGTATTCTTAAAGGTATCACCTATGAAGGGCGTGATGAGGTTTGGCAAGAAAGGCAAGCTTAGCCCACGGTATATTGGGCCTTATAGGATCATTCGGAGAGTGGGCCAAGTAGCTTATGAGTTAGAGTTGCCCTCAGAATTGGAGTCTGTCCATCCAGTTTTTCACGTATCTATGCTACGAAAGTGCATTGGCGATCCTACCCGAGTGGTGCCCACGGATGATGTACAGATTACAGAGGACTTGTCATACAAGGAAATTCCAGTTGCCATCCTAGACCGACAAATCCGCAATCTACGAAATAAGGAGGTAGCTTCCGTAAAGGTTTTATGGAGGAGCAAGAATGTAGAAGAGATGACGTGGGAATCGGAGGAAGAAATGAAGTCTAAATACCCCCACCTATTTCAAACTGAAGATATGGTTCGAGATGGGACGCTACAACATAGCTCTATGTAGGCTAGCAGGTCATCAGGTAAGCTTTTATTTTTCACTTTCAATATTTATGATTTACGGTCGGTGAGGCAAATTGCTGCTATTTATAAAGATTGGCCATATGTGGCATGCATAGTATGTTTCTGGCTACGTGCAGGTTGGTTTTAACCTAGTGTACGAAGGATACTTTGGCAAAATTTTCCAAAGTCTCTAAGAGTAAACATTCGAGGACGAATGTTCCCAAGGGGGGAGTGATGTTACACCCTATATTTTCGTACGTAAAAATGCGTCGTAAGCAAACTAATGTAGGACCAAAAATGAGATAATATTTAAAAGTATATAAAGTAAGTTAATCATGTTACCTCTGAGGTTACAAATATTGAAGATCATGAACAACAAGTACAAAGAGGGTTGGACAGTTCAGAAGCTAAAGCAATTAAATAAAATAATGTTTCGTCGAAAGTCGACAAGTTGGGAATGTTATAACATGTACCTTTGGGGTGAGACTAGGGTGATTAACATGATAAGGAGATTATGTTATGATTTATATTAGTCGTATGACATCCGTGTGTTATGTTTTAATGTCAAGCGAGTTGTGGAACAAAAGTCGATGAAAGTCATCACAAGTTACACTCATAAGTTTTACTGAAATTTTGGGTCAAATGTAACTGCGATTTTCTACCAATATACTTAGATTTATGGGGTGTTCCACCCATCAAATTAAAGATCTATGAGTCTATTTTCCAACGCATTAAACCGTTTGTCAATACGACATTGGAGTAGAAAGATATGGGCATTTGTGCGATACTGCGCAAGCTGCTAGGTGACAAGTAGGTGTGTCACCTACTTGCTTAAATGAAAGCCCAAAAATGGGCCATTTCGGGTCGTCCAAAGAGGCCTTTTAAGGGCCTATTTTCTTCATATATTAGACTTAAAATATAGCATAATAACCAGACATAAGCTCTGCAAATAATCCTCCCAAAAATTTCCCACAAACCCTAATTGATTTTCTCTCCCTTTCAAGTTCTAATTGGAGGTAAAACCTAGAGTTTGAAGAACCAAGATAAGAGCTGAGTTATCCAACAAATAAGGTGAGTTTACTGCTCTCTTTCATCCAATTTTTCTTCTGTAAATTCATGGTAAGTCGTTCTATACTTGTAAGAACTCACGGGACGGTGATCGAAAGCCGTGAGTTCGAGTTATTCACTTGTAGCGGACTGTTTTGTGAACTGTTTTGTGTTGCTGTTGGGCTGCGTGTTTTACTACTATTTTGTGGAGTTTTGGAGGAGGAAGGGGGTTTATAAACACCATATAAATGTAGGGTGGTTGGCTGGTCATTCGTCATAACATTTTCGGGTCATTTGACACTACTACGGTGGTCGTTTTGTGTACGAAGAGATTGGGGTGTGTTGGGCTGTTTGGTAGTATTTGATGGTGTATATAGGGCTGGAAAATGATGTATATATGTTGTTATTGTTCTGTTCTTGTATTGTTGGTGTTATCTTGAATTTGGAGGAAGTAAGGATTATAGGGGAGATGCTGCCCGTTTTAATACAAAATAAGTTTGTCGTTCGTTGTGCGATAGTTGTACCTTTCGTAACTTAACGATAGTATTATTATCGTTCTTGTAGATTAAGGTGCAAAGAGGTGAGTTCAACTTGGTGATTGGAAAGATTGTGATAAGGTATGTTAAGGCTAAGCCTTCCTTCATTTTGGCATGATCTCGTAGCTACATGTGTTAGTAATGAGACAAAAAGAGAAGTTCATATTCATGAATTTATTCACACTATTCTAGTCTCATAAGTTACAATATTATTCCTTATCGAGACTCTATATTCAATTTTAGTATTGTCTTCTTCCAGTCAAGAGAGCAGCAAGCCTATATATACAGTATTACAGTATTTTCATTACCATCGAGCTATAATCGATGGGCAGGCCCCTATTGGGCAACCTCTGATCAGATGAAAAGTTATATACCGAGCCTACTGTGGCCGAGCGCCTATGAGCGAGCCCAGCATGGTCGAGATACATAGCCTAGTATGGCCGAGCGCCTATAAGCGAGCCTACTATAGCAGAGCAGTTATATATACCGAGCCTTATAAGGCCGTACAATTATTTTACTTACTATATTGAAGGAGTTGAGTCAGTATCAGCAGGTAAGTATATCTCCAGATCATCTTTGACTCCCAGTTACTTCCAGTTATTATATTATCAGTTCAGTTTCGATTTTCAGTTATGTTATTGCCTTACATACTCGGTACATTATTTTGTACTGACGTCCCTTTTCCGGGGACGCTGCATTTCATGCATGCAGGTTCAGATAGACAGACGAGTAGATCTCCTCAGTAGGTGTTTCCCGAGTTCAGCCTGATCGGTAAGCTCCACGCCTTTCGGAGTTGCCAGGTCTAGAGTGTTGTGTACATCTTATGTATATCTGTATATATGTTATGGGTAGGTCGGGGCCCTGTTCCGATCATAGTACATCTATCAGTAGAGGCTTGTAGACATATCCTGTTGGTTAGTGCAGTATGTTGGGTTTGTAGGCCTGGTATGTATAATTTGGTGGTTTGTCAGCTGTAGTAGCTATGACGGCCTTTTCAGCCTAGCTTTATATTGATGTTTAGTTAGCGCTAGTTTCCATTCAGTTTTATATTTTGCTTCGCAAATTGTCTTGCAAGGTGGCCCCATGGCCAAAGTATGACATTATGTGTTCAGAGTCCCTTAGTCGCAATTTGGTACGCCAGGTTAGGTGAGGCACCAGGTGCTTGTATCGCTCCTAGGTTCGGGGCGTGACAAACTTGGTATCAGAGCAGTTCTGTCCTAGGGAGTCTACAAGCCGTGTCTAGTAGGGTCTTGTTTATAGATGTGTTGTGCACCACATTATATAAGCAGGGCACTACAGGGCATTTAGGAGTTGGTTACCCTTCTTTGAAATCTAAATCGTGCTACAGAACTGAGTTATAGGAAATTTGAATTAAACTTATGTGTTGGTGTTTGCATGCACAGATGACGGTGACTAGGAAGACTACGGCTAGCCAGAGGAGAGATACAGCAGTAGGTGAGGGGACCAGCAGGGTACCCCCAGTAGATGGGGCCCAGTCTGAGGCTCAAGGTGAGACCCCTACTCAGCCATTACCGGCTCCTCCACCAACTACGGAGATTCCTAGGGAAACCGCACATCCAGTTCCCCCTCCACTTCCATCAGATCAGGACTTGAGGAGTGCGGTGCATTTGTTGACACAGTTGGTAGCTACCCAGCAACAGGCTAGGGCATCAGCTAGTGCAGGAACTTCTGAGGGGTCTGGGAGTTCAAGGGTCCGAGAGTTTATTGCTTTGAGTCCCCCAGAGTTCACGGGGACAGATCAGAGGGAGGACCCGCAGGATTTCATAGATCAGCTTCACAGGATCTTTCGTGTTATGCATGCCACGGAGAAAGAGGCAGTTGAGCTAGCAGCTTTGAACAGTGAACAATTATCGAACAACTAGAACACAACCCACTTGAAGCCATATTACTGCTAAGGTACGACACCGATCACCTACTTTTACTCAACTACATTTTTGACTAACACTTGCAGGTACCCAACACAATCTTTTAGGCCTGAAAGCACGCGTTGCACTCTTTTTTTCATGATCAGATTTTGTACCAAATGGGTTTTCCAACAAGGTTTATAATGAGGCAGCAGTGAAATCATGCTAACTTAGAATCGAAGTCAAATAGTAATCGAGGCTTATTTACGACAAACCTTGAACACTGGGGGGCATAATCCGGGGGAATGATTTTGATTCTTGTGCTCGAATAATCTAGGTTCGACTAATAATTTTCTATTAAGATTTTTGTAGAGGCCAAACGGTCGATTGAACCGTGCCCACATAGATCACCCGAGCCCGGACACAAAATACATGTTTAACTTTGTACACTATGCCAAAAATTGAAAGGAAGTCTATGCCTTTTGGATAAAAGTTCCTGTCCTTTCAAAGATTTTTCATTTGGTTCCCCAAAGACATCGAGCCCAAGAGACACTTCACTCGGGTAATGCCACCTAAGGCATTGCCTAAACTAAAAGGCTACGGATATTCCGGGATAACGAAATCCGAGGGCATAAAGCTTATTTGGCATTGCCTAAACTAAAAGGCTACGGACATTCTAGGATAACGAAATCCGAGGGCACAAAGCTTATTTGGCATTGCCTAAATTAAAAGGCTACGGCTATTCTAGGATAACGAAACCCGAGGGCACAAAACTTATTTGGCATCGCCCGGAAAAAAAGGCTACGACCATTCCGGGATAACGAAACCCGATGGCACAAAGCTTATTTGACATTGCCCGAAATAAAAGGCTACGGCCAATCCGGGATAATGAAACCTGAGGGCACAAAGCTTATTTGGCATTGCCCGAACTAAAAGGCTACGACCATTCCGGGATAACGAAACCCGAGTGCACAAAGCTTATTTGGCATCGCCCGGACTAAAAGGCTACGACCATTCCGGGATAACGAAACCCGATGGCACAAAGCTCATTTGGCATTGACCGAACAAAAGGCTACGACCATCCCGGGATAACGAAATCCGAGGGTACAAAGCTTATTTGGAATTTCCCGAACTAAAAGGCTACGGCCATTCCGGGATTACGAAACCTGAGGGAACAAAGCTTATTTGTTATTGCCCGAACTCGAAAAGACTATGACTATATTAAAACATCTCGGAAACGTTCGAAGCCCGTAACAAAAGGTACCTTCGGCAAAATTATAATCTAAGGAATTATAAGTACTTTGGGAAAAATTTTCGGCCATACCAAATTTCCGCATTGCCTTAAGAAAAATCAAAGTCAAGGCCTATTTGAAACCCCAGACAGGACCTAACTATTTAATGCTAAGGCATTTCAATCTTTGCAAAATATAAAGAGAAAGACAGAAAAAACTCAAGAATTATCGAGAAACTTGTATTATATATATATATATATATATATGGTCTTTACAAAGGCATAACAAGCCTTGAAAAAAAAAATACAAAACAAAATCAAACAGAAGCAACCTGATCTTGGTCGGATCCCACCTCGTCACTAGGATTCCCGGGGTCTTTTCCACCCTCGGACCTGCTTGATTCCTCAGAATCTTCCTCCTCGGGATAAGCCACCTTTGCATCCTCAATCTCAGCCGATAAATCAAAACCCGAGCGTGAACTTCATCGAGGGCCTCCCTCCGGGATTACCGCTTCATATGCTCAACTATATTTTTTACAAGGTCCTGAGCCGCCTCGGCATCGACATTGTACTGAGCCACCATTTTTCCAACTTCGGATTTGACCACAACAACCTCTTACTTGGCCATTTTTAGCTCCCTCGCCAGACTTTCTTGTTCTGAGATAGCCGAACCTAACCAGGATTGGAGCTCCTCAACTTTTTTGGTCTGAACCTCGGCCATCTCCTTTTCCGCTCTAAGCTGGACTTCAACCAAAGTTAGTTGTGCCCGAGCAGCCACTTTTTACGAGGCCAAACTATCTATTCTGCCTCTCCATTCATCGATCTCGTCTTTGACTATATCCAATTCAGCTCGGAGCTGGTCTATCCGATCGAGTTTTTGTAGGACCTGCGGATTTTGACCATAAGTCACCGAATCTAGTTCATCATCACTAATCTAAAATATTTTTACCTTCTCGGTGAGGTCAGCATGTTCCTTCCGAGCAACCTCCAGCTCAGCCCGGAGGCTCTTAGCCTCCCATTCGAACTACTCGCTAAGAAGTTTAAAGGCATCTCTCTTCTCAATGAGTTCTCGAACTTCAGATTCAAGTTGTTTTAGCTCTTCTCGGTACCTTAAAAAGGTCTCGTAATGAAGTACCGGTGCCTACAAAGCACGAAGAAAAATGTCAAGTTCTCTATGAAATAACCTAAGTACAAAATTGAAAATCATCAAGGAAAATACGAAGATTACCCGGTTAAGCGCATGTTGCGCTTCGTTGAATAAGCAAGGTGCCCCCACCTCATTTATCTTGGCCTGGTCATCCTCGGTCACCAGATATCGAAGATAACTGGCCACCCCTACAGGGGCGGAAAGAACCCGGGCATCCTTTGAAAGGGAAATAACAATGGTGCATTTCCGATCAAGATATGCACTCAGAGCAGGGAATCGGTCGACCAATTTCGGGCTCGAGGAAGGCCCGATTGCTTTAGAGGGTGAGCTCTTCCTCGATATCTCTAAATCACCAAATTCAATGGCATCTTCCGTGGCCATCGAATCCACCCCATCAAAAAAACTACGTAAGGGTCGTTCGCTCTTTGGGCCCCCTCGATGGGGCATTCTTTTGTAGCTTGGGCCTCATTAAACATCGACTCTATGAATGAGGGAGACTCGACAATCTCTATCATGCCGAGTGCTTCTTGCGAGGCTTTGCCCGAATCTCAGGAAGCTTCAGTTCCTGCCTCCACCTCGGCCTCCCCGACTTGATGAAGATCGGCCTCGCCTCCCCTGGTTCGGAGGCCCTTTGCCTTTCGAGCTGCGGCGGCATGCTGGCCACCAGATCAAAGGCTTCTCCTTCCCCCTCGGTCTCATCTCTCAATCGATAGAGTGAGTCCGGAGACAGTGCTCGACCACTGGTGCTTCCCTTAGGATTATGCGCCAATCTTCTGCTCGACGTCTTCTTCTCAGGGCCCAGAGAACTCGGAGCTCCCTTTCTTTTCTTCTCTTTATCCTGCCTCGAAGTAGGAGGTTCATTGAAGATATCATCATCACCAGATGGAGGCCTCATCTCAATATATTTTGGTAAACCTACAAAAGAGAAGTAAAGTAAGTCAGAGATCGATAGCGCGAAAAGGAAATCAAATGATACTTGAGAAAACTCTCACCATGGGAACGAGCCTCCCATTCGCCCTTCGAGAGCTCGTGCCATGAATGCTCGGAATAAGGCCTTTCTTTCACAACACCCTCGACCCATTCCTTGAGTCGAGGAACTGCATCCGACATCCGAGAAACAGCTGCACCACCACAAAATATCGATGAGAAGGGAGGAAAAGAAAAGAGCGATGAATGAAAACTTAAAAGCGTGATTATACTCACGTTTCATATTCCACTTCTCAGAAATGGCATATGCTCGGTTGGGATCAAATCTGAGGTCTTCACTCAGACAAAGATGGCCTAACCTTCCTCGGTCCAGATCTTCATCGATGCTAGAAAACGGGGCCTTACTGGCTCGATGGGCCAGCTTGATCAGTCCACCTAGATAAAGTCGGGGACTTTATAAGCGCATGAAGTGGTCGATGGTAAATGGACACCCCTCGGTCTTGCTTACGAAAAAATGGAGGAGAATCATTATTCTTCAAAAGGAAAGGTGAATTTGACAAAGGGTTACCTCGTACCTCTTACAGAAGGCGATAATGACCGGATCCAATGGGCCCAGCGTGAAGGGATATGTGTAAACACTTAGAAAACCCTCCACGTGGGTAGTGATAGCATCCTCGGGCTTGGGGACCACTACGTGCTTATTAGCCCAGTTGTAATCTTTCTTGACTTCAGATAGGACGTCCTTGATGATCGAGCAAATATATCTCGAGACCGGTTCACACCGATCCGGTACTGAAGAGGGTTTCTCACTCTTAAATTCAGCACCGGTCGGGCACCCCACGAGGATGAACAATTTCAGAGGAGGCTTCGATGTCGGTTCCTCAGACGAAACATTTTTCTCGACAACCGGTCGCGGAGCAGGGGGAGTTTCTTTTTGGGGAACAAATTTTGAAGTCTTCGCCATTTCTGTAAAAAAGGAAGAGAAGTAAAGGAAAGAAGTTTTAAGTGAAAAACAATGAATGATTGGCAAATGAAGAACTCTTATGAAAAATCTCAGAAAGCCAGAATAAAAGAGCTTAGAAGTGTTAAAATCTCTTAGATACGAGGGCAGAAGGTTTGAGTGTAAAGTTTGAATGAACAAAGGAAGAGGTATTTATTATTTTTCAAGCGACGGTTCGCATCTGAGAATGCCTGACCAGCGACTGACAAACATTTAATGCCTTAAAAACTGGACCGACGGTACGTTTCAACTATTTTTGTCGCTTACATCACTTTTTATGTCGCTTACGTCATGATTTATCGAAGTAATAATCGAGAGCTCATATTGTTTCTCATCATTTACTCTCCGAAAAATGAGGGGACTTTATGTCATGATTTTCGTCGCTTACGTCATAATATATCGAAGTAAGAATCTGGAGCTTTTATCGTTTTTCGTCATTTACTCTCCGAAAAATAAGGGGACTATTTGTATACGGGTAAAATCGAACTCGAGATTTGACCGAGCATCCAACACAATAATTTGGGATCGAGAGATGGTGATAAAATCCCGGAGATTGGTTCCTGCCTTTCCGGATTAGTCACCGGAACCACCAGACTTGCCTTCGAGTTTACCGAGGTCATAACCGGTCTCGGTTATAATGGTCTCAAGGAACATATTGCCAGCTTACCCGACAAGGGTCCGATGTTCCCGCAACTAACCGGACATTATGGCAAAAATCACGGAACATACCAAAAAAGGGACCAACGGTCACAAAATCAAGGTCCTTTTATACTTTTTATGGAATAATTGAATAATACTTTAAAAGTAGGTTTCTTTAATATATAAAGGGGTCTCACAACTCATGAAGGACATGATAACATACACTCATAAGCAATACATTAACGTTATTCTTTTTAAGTTCTTTGGTATCTTGGTGTCAATAAAAGTACTTTTAGCTCAAGGGTGGCCAGCTTTCCTAGGCTAAAATTATCCAATTCACGTGGTTTGCAGTTAGTTTATCATTATTTATTTAAATTGCTATCTAATTTGTCGTTCAATATCGAATTAATTCGCATATCCTTTAAACCACTAACAAATTTAATTGTTATTCGATTTTGAGGGTAAACAAGGACAATTCAGGATATTGTATCCCGAAAAATTGAACTGAAAAAGTAAAATTCAGTACGTTTGCTAATTCCTAAATATCAGCCTTTAGAGTGGCTATCCGGTATCTTTACTACATTTGTTTCAACTTTCCAGGGTTTTTACACTTTCAGCTCATCCCCAATATTACTAGCTTTAGTGAATATCACAACAATAGATTGCCTAATGTATATGTCCGAAGTGTTTTTTAAAGTGGGTAAATGTGCAAAGAAAAGTTCAACATCGGCTACAACTTAAGGACCTGTTTGGCTATGAGTTTTGCTAAAATAAATTTGAGATTTATTTGGCAAACATATGTTTGGCCATAGATTTTGCCCACATTTTAGCAAAATTCCAAATTCAAAATCCTAAAATCACCTCAATTGTTGATTTTGGGCCAAAACATGACCGTTATATTTTTAATTTTTTTAAATATTACCGCAAACTTTTATAATTTGTAAAGAGCCCACATTTATTACGACCAACTAAATATTTGATGAATATGCTCCCTTATCAGCTCAATCATTTGTGCATCTTACTTTTGCATCTGATTTGTAGGCTAAATGGCTTTCTGAACACTCATATCAGTTAACTTTTTTTTTTTAATTAGGAGCCGTAATTCTCTAATGGGATTTCACTATAATTAATGATTTATATAGTTCATTATAAAAATAATAATTTTGTACCAAACTTATTTATGTTCAGGGCTATGGTTTGTGATAATGATACTATTGGGTATTTGTGATAGTTTTTAGAACTTGTGGGTATAATTCATGTTTCATATTTTTTTAAATAAAAAGTGAAATATGTTTTGAAAAATCATGTCCAAACACATTTTCATCTTCAAACCAAACTTCACCCAAATCAGATTTTTTAAAACAAATTTGAAAATTTATGGCCAAACGCTAACTAACCTGGTCCCAAAATCGGATATTTATGCAACTCTGTTTATTTTCCGTTGTAAGACCAGAAAAAAGAATTTTGTTTAAGCACTCATTTTTTAAAATGGGAATAACTTTTGTACTCAAAATATTTTTCTTTTATGATTCACAACATATTTACGTCGTTTGTCATTTCTTGAATTAAATTAAGTTATTCGAGATTTCGAATTAATTAGTTAACCTATCTTTTCATTTTCTATGAGAACCATTTTGTCATTATCCAAAAGTCAGTTAAAAGGCTAAGTGTCAGTGCCCCCAAATGTAAGAAAAAGTCTTTTTATCATAAAAAGTTTTTAAATTTATCTCATCTTATAAGTCAATGCTTACATAGACAATAAATTGCATCGAAAAAATAAAATCTTAGCCGAAAAATATTGCAACAATCATATTATTTGACTTCAAATATTTGAGTGTACATTCTCTATAAATACTCTGATTCTTCTTTCCAATAGTAAATAAATTTAAGGGCACTTGAGCTTGATCTTGAATATGTAGTTGTTGTCACGAACGATGATCTTGAATTCAACTAGCACGAACTTTGATTTGAACTCGTATTACTTAAACCTTGATTTGTTCTTCGTTCTTGAGCTTGAACTTGATTGCTTGAAGTTTGAAACTTGAAACTTGTGGAGGAATTTGCAGCGTTTGATCCACGAGCTCTTTCTTGCTTCTTGTTATAACTTCTGGTCCCATTTTCTGGGTTATGAAGACCCCTATTTATAGTTGTGGGAGGGAAGAGTTGCGATGAGAACAATCTCTTTCCGACCAATCTACAGATTGAAGAGTGACAAGGCCCCATTTGATTGGTCAAAACATGTCACTTGCACACGTGACATGATTTTATTGGCCTTTTAATTTGACTTGGCATGCATTGTCATTTTGACACGTGGCACAATCCTATTGGCTCTTCTGTTTGACTTGGCATGTCATGTCATTTGACACGTGACACCAAACTGGGCCTTTAGGAAGATATCATCTTGGGCTTAATGAAGTGGGCTCATTACTTGTAGTCCAATTAAATGGGCTAGCCCAATAGATTAAGACCATTATTTAATCAATATATATTGGATTTATAATTAATCTAACTATATTAGTCCAATAAATTTATTTGAACTAATATAACTTGAATTTAAAATATAGTCCAAATTATTTTAGTGATTTAATTCCACTAAAATTAACATGCCTACAGCTTAGACTTAAGAAAATAAATTGATTATTCCCAAAAAAAAGTTGAATTTTCCCAAGTTCACTCATGTAGCAGCACCTGATCCCATGAACCTCTTCGTTGGCCACCAAATAAGTAAACATAAATTTAGTTCTTAAGCGATAACATTAATGACCTCACGGGTCAAGAATTTTTAAATAATTTCCTATATTTTAATAAATTGAATCTTCAAAAAAAAAAAAAAAAAAACTCTAACTTCGCAAGTCCACTGTAGCCACATAACATATCTAATTTGACTTTAATAGAGTCAAATTGGACAAAGAACGTTAGACTTACCGGAAAGAAAAACCAAAAATAAAATAAAAAGAACACTCCCTATTCAGAATCAATTAATGTTTAAAAAGAAATAGAAAATATTGAATATTAATTAAATTAATAAGGATGGTTAGTTGTGACTTCACTAAGCTGTTAGGCAACACCAAGTGGCATTTGTTGGCTTTGACTCATCTCCAATATATATTTCTAATTTGTTTGTTGTTTATTGACAACTTGTTAATTACTAATTTACTATTATAGTAGTGTAATCATCACCATTTTTTATTTACTATAATACTTTTTAATTAGGTCTATTCTACCTCTAGGTTTACTGTATAGATAAGTCTCACTAGACTCATACAAGTAGATGTTTTTTGGTCAAAGAGGTTGAACCTTAAAGGTCGCTAATTTGCATTTTCATTCAATTTATTTTTAATCTTTCTAACAATATTGGTAAAATACAATACGTGAATCACAAAAAATACTAGTAAATAAGATAGCTAATTGATGATCTTTGTTTACCCGAAAAAAGGGATAGAGTTGAATTTATGCGCAGTTCCGAAGATACGTGGTACAACTTAATACAGAATAATAAGATAAATAAAAGTATGAATATAGATTGGAGAAAACGTAATCTAGGCCAATCAATTATGAACAGTAAAATTTAGGATTTAACAAAAATAGAATCAATCTAAGAATCTAGAAAGATAGCTCTTGCTGGTAGAGGGGATAATACAATTTGTGATAGTGTAAGTCCTCCAACGGATGCCTTACAAAAATGATAAACAAGTCCTTTTATAGTGAAGGGGTTTAGCTCCAAGCATAATAAAATAAACATTAACCCATGATAAACCAGCTTTTCCATAATTTCTGCCAAGATTCCCTCTAGTGGGATTACAACGGCTTTTGTCTGCGAGCCCGATCTTGCTTAGAACCCTCGATTTTGGTTCGAGCTTGATTTCGGCTCGAAACTTGTGATCTTGACTCGAGCTCGATCCCGGTTCGAGTCCTCGAACGGATTCCTGGTCGATGTAGGTTGGTTTTTGGATTATCTGCACGATAGATCTACCCGTGCCATAGTTCGATTCTTGTTCGAGTTTGATTATGATATCGATCTCAACACGGACCGGCCTTCCCAGGCTCTAGATTAGTTCGTCCCCCTCTTCTTCGGGATCTTACTTCGACACATCACCCTTCGAACCGTACCGGACATGCCAAATCTATTTTGACCGTATACAGATAGTCCCCTCGTTTCTCATAAATAAATATGGCGAGAAACGATATGATTTTCAACAGCTCGATCGGATTATATTTTGTTGATTCCATCAGGTTCGACCATGACGCACATGATAGCTATCCCAAGGCATTTAATGCATATCAGGCGGTGGTCGGCCACTGCTGATAATGAACCGCCGTCGCTTCGAACCTATAAATCACTCTCGCCTTTATCTTTTACCAATTTTACATCTTCAATCTTCTAAAATCTCTCAATCTCTTCTTACAACAGAGCTGTGATTTCTTTCCGAAAGGATCCATCAATTCTACCAAATCTCTATCACCTCCTTCTGCTCTTTATTTTTGAATTCAAAAATGGCGAAAACATCGCAAACAGTTCCTCAGAAAGAGAAAGCTTCATCTTCACAGTATGTCGCCGATGAGACACTGGTGGAACCACGGCCAGAGGAGTGTGTCCCCGGGGCGTGCGTCCTTACTTCAGATTTTAAAGTTGATAAAGGTTCATCGGTCCCTGGCCGGTGTGAGCCGGTATCGAGGTACATGTATTCGATTACTGAGAAGCACCTCGATCTGTTAAAGAAGGACTGCAATTGGGGGGAAAAGAAGTGATAATACCTACCCCTGATAAAGACATTACTTCTCACGTGAAAGGGTTTTTGAACGTATATACTTACCCTTTCACTTTGGGTCCCCTCGATTCCGTCGTTATCGACTTCTGTCGACAGTATCAGGTAACCTTAGGCCAGGTCCATCCTTCTTTGTGGCGGATCGTTATTCTGATCCGATATTTCGTGAGCAAAATTGAGGGGATGTCGTTCACCCTCGATCATCTTATCCGGCTGTATCGTCCCCGACTTTTTCGGGGAGGGTTAATAAAACTCTAGCATCGGGCTACCAAGGCTTTGTTCTCAAGTATTGACGAGGACAGGGACCGGGGCTGGATGAGCAGGTTCGTTCGAGTAAGGACTTTGGACCCGATCCCGACCGAAAAGATGCCCTTTCTCGAGGAGTGGAATTTGAAACATAAGTGTGATTTTGCTGTTGCTTCTATTTTGTTCTTTTATTTATTCTCTTATCGACACTCCCCTTTTCGTGATGTAGCGGTTCCCTGGATGCCCGGAGCGATTCCCGACCTCAAGAATTGGGTACGGGCTCTTGTTTCGACTTCCACATACGCCGAGCGCTCGTGGCGTGATTTGTCTAAGGGTCAGTGGGAGGCCAAAAACCATGGTAAGCTCATTTGTCCGGAATCTAACGAGGCGCTTCTCGGTATATTTTTAATAAGGTTTCCCATATGCAGGTTTGGGTAAGGATGCGGTCTTGAGACCTCTGTCTAATGAGGAGGATGTCTCGACCTTCGTTCCAAAGCCTGTGAAGGAAAATAAAAAGAAGAGAGCTTTGTTGTCCGAATATCCCAAACCAAAGAAGAGGACGGCTTGTAAACCAAACAAGAATGTCATTCCTTTGACCATAGAATCCGTTTTGCGCCTAAGAGATGAAGAAGAAGAAGAAGAAGAAGAAGAAGAAGAAGAAGAAGAAGAAGAAGAAGAAGAAGAAAATAATGAGTCCACGCTGGCGGTCCGGACGAACAGAGCCACCGATGCTTCAATGCCTGCTGGGTCGAAGATGCCCTATGGGGCTCCGTCTCGAACTGAAAATATACCGGAGAGTGGTTCCGGTAGAGTCCCCGAACAATCGGATGTCGAAGACACCTCTCATCGGAATCAACCCGCAGGGGTTACAATCAGGGAGCCCTTCGAACCCCTCCGAGCCGAGGGGAATGCTCCGAGCGATTCACTTGAGGCAGCAGCGATCGAGGACTCGCCTTTCTTTCCTGCTTTTTCTGCAGGGGTGATTCGGGAAGCTCAATCTCTGGGGGCCCTTAATCTAGATAGGCCTCATGATGAAGAGGACCCGTTTCGTGACCTGTTTACTGGTATCGAGGACGTTGCCGGTGCTGGTGATGAATCAGATCTTTTTCACGGTTTGCGGCAGGCTTTGGACCAAGAGAGTCTTTTGAAAACCCTTTTGTTGGTACTGCCTTTATGTTCGTCTTTCATTAACTTCACTCCCTGTTTCTTCGTAGGCTGCGGTAGTCCATCGAGAATAATGTTCTCGTTCCCAGAATGAGCTGCATCGATACGCGGCCGACCTGAAACGCGCTATCGATGAGAGGAACTCTCTCAAACTTTCCTTAGGATAGAGAGAGGAGGAAATAAAAGATCTCTGGGTCGAGCTGTCCAAGGCTTATCTAGACCAGAATGATTTGTCTGAGCAGGTAATGATTCTTTTGAAAACCTATGGGTTCGATACCGGAACGGTATCTAACATTTCGGTCTCACAGCTGTAGCAAAAAATCGAGATGATAGGGAGGCTACGTGAGGAGGTCGATGTGATAAGGATGGAATCCTTGCGGTGGAAAGAAGGTATGGACCACTTTGCTGCAGAAAAAGAGATCGCTCGAGCCCAGTTATCGTCGTGTGAAACCCAACTTCAGAAAGTGAAGGAAAAAAACCTGGTTCAAGCAAAGAAAATCGAGGAGCTCAAGGCTCGGTTGGTCTCAGTACTCGCCAAGGCCGAATCCGATGCCGAAAAGGCAAAGACTTATGCGGATGCGCTCGTGGCCGTCTATCGGGCTGATGCTGAAGCTGCCCAAGTTCAGGAAAGAGAGGCAGCCGAATCCGCCGATGTTCGGGCGCATTGGGTTGCCGAACTCGCTAAGTATCGATCCAGGAGAGAAACCCTCGAGGAGATTCATTCTCGCGGCTTCGATCTAACGAAAGAGATAAAAAGGGCAAAAGAACTCGAGGCTGATGCCGAAGCTCTGGTTTTCGATGATGATGATGACGATGATGGGAGCAAAAGTGGATCCGAGAACGGGGGGAATCTGATAAAGAAAAGACCGCTCCCATTTAATTTTTTTTTTTTGCTGTAGCCACCCATGTAAATAAATTTTGTGTATAAGCCTTTTCTCTTGCCGACTTGCCTTTGATTCTGTTTCCTGGGTTGCTGTGATTTGCCTCATGAATATTTCCATAATTTTTTAAACCTATTAATCAAACTCGAACCTCGCAGTCTCTTCATCCGAGCGAGTGTCTGCTTGTGCTCGATTTAACTGTCAATGATTCGATTTTGAAGAGAACATAGCCCGTGGGCGTGACGGTCGAGCGAGTGTTCACTTGTGCTCGAATTAATGTAGCCCGTAGGCTTGGTCGAATGAATGATTCGAACTCGAATTAATGCAGCCCGTAGGCTATTTGGTTGAGTGAGTGTTTGCTCGAACTCGATTTAAAGAATAGCCCGAAGGCTTGATCGAGTGAATGATTCGAACTCGAATTAATGCAGCCCGTAGGCTATTTGGTCGAGTGAGTTTTTGCTCGAACTCGAGATAAAAAATAGCCCGTAGGCTTGATCGAGTGAATGATTCGAACTCGAATTAATGCAGCCCGTAGGCTATTTGGTCGAGTGAGTTTTTGCTCGAACTCGAGATAAAAAATAGCCCGTAGGCTTGATCGAGTGAATGATTCGAACTCGAATTAATGCAGCCCGTAGGCTATTTGGTCAAGTGAGTTTTTGCTCGAACTCGAGATAAAAAATAGCCCGTAGGCTTAATCGAGTGAATGATTCGAACTCGAATTAATGCAGACCGTAGGCTATTTGGTCGAGTGAGTTTTTGCTTGAACTCGAGATAAAAAAATAGCCCGTAGGCTTGATCGAGTGAATGATTCGAACTCGAATTAATGCAGCCCGTAGGCTATTTAGTCAAGTGAGTTTTCGTTCGAACTTGAATTAAAGAATAGCCCGTAGGTTTGATCGAGTGAATGATTTGAACTCGAATTAATGCAGCCCGTAGGCTATTTGGTCGAATGAGTGTTTGATCGAACTCGAGATAAAAAATATATAGCTCGTAGGCTTAATGGTCCCATTATATCTTAATTCTTCACATGTTATTACACGCCCGGGTTCGGGCCAACTTATACGAATATGGCTCGCTTCGATCATTTGGCTCTTTATAGTTTTCCCATCGGGCTGTTCCTGTGAAGTAACTCTCTTACGGGGCCTCAGATATTATCATAAGTGCTGCACGACCAGTGGTTGCCTCATTAAAAACCTTGCTGAAAAACCCATTTGGGATAAAAACCGGTCTTAAGGAAAAAAGAGTGTAACGCGTGCTTTCTGATGAGAGATCCGTCCCCTGTTCGGACTTTTGCAGGGGTCAGTTTCGAGATGTAAACGAATATGGAAAGGTAGTACCTTAACAATAGTATCGTTTCAGATGCGATACATTCCAGTTGCTTGATAATTGTTTGCCATTTATAACGCCGATCCTGTACGATCCCTTTCCGATATCCTCGAGTACCTGATATGGTCCTTCCCAATTCGGTATTGATGGTAATTTTTCTTAACACTAAGTCCCCAGGCTTGAAATGGCGGAGCTTGGTTCTTCGATTATAATATCTTTCGATTCGTTGCTTTTGGGTGGTCATTCGGACGAGGGCAGTTTCTCGCCTTTCGTCCGATAGTTCGAGGCTTGTGTTCATAGCCTCGTTATTTGATTCTTCCATCGAGAATCGAAATATGGCACTGGGTTCACCAACCTCGACTGGTATTAATGCTTTGGATCCATATACTAAGGAGAACGGGGTCGCCCCCGTACTGGATTTTGATATTGTCCGATATGCCCAAAGGACTTCGGGCAGGATTTCTTTCCATCTCCCTTTAGCATCGTTCAACCTCTTCTTTAAGTTTTGAATGACCGTTTTATTCGTTGATTTGGCCTGCCCGTTCTCACTAGGGTGGTACGGCATCGACAATATCCTTTTTATCTTATGGTCCTCGAGGAATCTTGATACTTTGCCGCCAATGAATTGCTTTCCATTGTCACATACTATTTCGGCGGGTATCCCGAACCGGCATATGATATGATCCCAAATAAAGTCTATAACTTCTTTCTCTCTTATTTTCTCGAACGCCTGCGCTTCAATCCATTTAGAAAAATAGTCAGTCATAAACAAAATGAATTTAGCTTTACCTGGGGTCGATGGCAGAGGGCCGACGATATCCATTCCCCATTTCATGAAAGTCCACGGGGATATGACCGAGTGGAGTTGTTCTCCAGGCTGGTGGATCATTGGCGCGAACCTTTGACATTTATCACATTCACGAACAAATTCCTTTGTATCTTTGCCCATATCGATCCAATAATACCCTGCTCTGATTATTTTTTGGACTAATGTGTTGGCTCCAGAGTGATTCCCGCAAGTACCCTCATGCACTTCCCGTAGGACATAATCAACATCCCCTAGACCCAAGCATACCGCCAATGGTCCGTCGAACGTTCTTCGGTACAGTGTTCCATCTGAAGCCAGAGTGAATCGAGCAGCCTTGGTCCGTAGGGTTCTGGACTCTTTAGGGTCCAATGGGAGTTTCCGTTTTTCAAATATTCCATATATTTGTTTCTCCAATCCCAAGTTAAGCTTGCAGAATTTATTTTGGCGTGTCCTTCTTCGACTACCGATCTCGAAAGTTGAACCACATTCCCCGAGCCCATATCATCTACCTCGACCGATGACTCCAAGTTCGCCAGTGCGTCGGCCTCATTATTCTGTTCCCGTGGTACATGCCGTAAAGTCCATTGTTTGAAATGGCGCAAAGTGATAAGCAGTTTATCTAAATACCTCTGCATTCTACCTTCTCGAACTTCGAAAGTTTTGTTTACTTGACTCACCACCAGCAAGGAATCGCAGTTGGCTTCAATGATTTCTGCTCCCAAATTTCTAGCTAGCTCAAGACCTGCATTCACGGCTTTGTACTCGGCCTCGTTGTTAGTCAATCTGATAGTTTTAATAGATTGTCTAATAATGCCACCCGTGGGTGGTTTCAAAACTATGCCCAGCCCGGACCCTTTTACGTTTGAAGCCCCATCCGTAAAAATGATCCATACCCCCGATGATGTACCTGATTTCAACAGTTCTTTTTCGGCTTCGGGTATGAGGGCTGGTGTGAAATCGGCCATGAAGTCTGCTAGGACTTGAGACTTGATGGCCGTTCGGGGTCGATATTCGATATCGTACCCACTGAGTTCGACGACCCATTTGGCCAGCCGTCCTGATAACTCGGGTTTGTGCAAAATATTATAAAGCGGATAAGTAGACAATACGTATATGGGATGACATTGGAAATACGGCCTTCACTTCCTTGAGGCACTTATTAGTGCAAGCGCCAACTTTTCTAGGAGCGGATATCTAGTTTCCGCCTCTCATAAGGTTCGACTTGTATAATAAACTGGGAATTGCGTACCTTGCTCTTCTCGAACCAGGAGACCGCTTATGGCGACTTCCGACACTGCTAGGTACAAACAAAGTTTCTCATCAGTTTTTGGAGTGTGAAGCAGTGGTGCGCTTGATAGATATCATTTTAGTCCTTCTAATGCTTGTTGGCACTCTGGGGTCCACGAAAAATCGTTCTTCTTTTTGAGTAGGGAAAAAAAATTATGACTTCGATCGGATGACCTCAATATGAATCGGCTTAGGGCGGCGATCCGACCCATTAGTCTTTGCACGGCCTTTACGCTGTCTATGATGGTGATGTCTTCAACAGCCTTAATTTTATCGGGGTTAATCTCTATTCCCCGATGTGATACCATGAAGCCGAGGAACTTGTCCGAACCGACACCGAAGGCACATTTTTTGGGGTTGAGCTTCATTTTGTATTTCATCAGAATCTCGAACGTTTCCTGCAAATGAATTAAATGGTCCTCTGCGCGCAGGGATTTGACTAACATGTCATCAATATAAACCTCCATTGATTTTCCTATTTGTTCTTCGAACATTTTATTCACTAGGCGTTGGTAAGTGGCCCCTACGTTTTTTAGCCCGAAGGGCATCACATTATAACAATACGTCCCATATTTGGTGACAAACGAGGTTTTTTCCTGGTCCTCCGGGTTCATCTGTATTTGATTATACCCGGAATAGGCATCGAGAAAAGTGAGGATCTCGTGTCCGGCCATGGTATCGATCATGCGATCGATGTTGGGCAATGGAAAAGAATCTTTGGGGAATGCTTTGATCAAATCCTTATAGTCCACGCACATCCTAAGTTTGTCCCCTTTTTTAGGGACTGCGACTACGTTGGCTAACCATTTGGGGTATTTTACCTCCTGAATGGACCCTATTTTGAGAAGTTTGGTTACCTCATCCTTTATGAAGGCATTCTTTCTATCGGACAGGGGTCTTCTTTTTTGCTTAACCGGTCTGAACCTATGGTCCAAACTTAGCTGATGCGTCGTTATGTCCGGCGGGATTCCTGTTATATCTAAATGGGACCAGGCGAAACAATCGATGTTATTGATAAGAAATTGAACGAGTTTCTTCCTGAGTCCAGGGCTCAGCCCCGTTCCCAAGTATACCTTTTGCTCGGGCCGGCGCTCGATTAATACGACTTGTTCTAGCTCCTCGATCGTTGATTTTGTGGCATCGGAGTCATCGGGAATTACGAAAGATCGAGGGACCCTTTGGTCTTCATTCTCTTCGATTTTTAGGTCGTCAGGCTGGGTTGGAGTCACTTCCGTGGTTGCTATTTGGTGTCCCGTTCTCCTTCCGGGCCCGATCCCTTTATCGGTGAAAGTGAGGACATTGGTTTGGCTTCATCGACGATGAACATTTCTTTTGCGGCTGGCTGCTCTCCGTATACCGTTTTGACATCTCCCGACGCCAAAAATTTGAGTACCTGGTGCAGGGTCGAAGGCACGGCTCTCATGTTGTGGATCCATGGCCTTCCGAAAAGGGCGTTATACCTCATATCGCCTTCGATCACATGAAACTTTGTTTCCTGGACAGTTCCGACCACGTTTATTGGCAAGGCTATCTCCCCTTTGGTGGTTTCGCATGCCATATTGAACCCGTTTAGGACCAGAGTTGCAGGCACGATTCGATCATGTAGGCCGAGCTGTTTTACTACCTTCAATCGGATAATATTGGCCGAGCTACCTAGATCGATCAACACACGCTTAATCTTAGTTTTATTTACGAGTACAAATATTACCAGTGCGTCGTTGTGAGGTTGGATGACCCCTTCTGCATCTTTATCACCAAAGGACAAAGTTCCCATGGGTGCGTACTCTTGAGTCCGAGATCGCTTTTCCCTCACCATCGATGTTTTAGTGCGCTTAAGCATCGGTCCCCGGGGGAGGGGAGGGGGGGTATCGGTGCCGCCGATGATCATGTGGATAACATGATGTGGTTCTTCTTGCTCGTTCTGCTTGCTGACATCCCTACTTCTAAAATGGCTCTTCGCTTTATCACTCAGAAACTCCCGAAGGTGCCCTTTGTTAAATAGGCAAGCTATTTCCTCTCTTAGTTGCTTGCAATCTTCCGTTCTGTGGCCATGGGTTCCATGGTATTCACACGTTTGATTGGGATTTCTCCGGGCAGGATTGGTTTGCATTGGTCGGGGCCATTTAGTGTCTTCGATGCGTCCGATGGCCGATACGAGAGCGGATGCGCCAACGCTGAAGTTATACTCTGATAATCGAGGTGCTTCTATGGGCTCGGCATATTTGTCGAAGCCGCTCTTACTCATAAGCCCCCGAGAACTTTGTCCCCGATCAATTCTTTGACTGTTCCGAACTGCGTTGCGTGTTGAACCATTGTTTACTCAATCGGTGATGTATGGTCGATATCGGTCTCTGTTTGACCTTTGTTCTCTGTCGATCTGCTTTTGATTAATAACTGTCCTGTTCTGATGAACAGGTCTGTACGGGGTCCCCGACTGATCGTCCACGACCCTAATTTTCGATTGATATCGGTTATGTACATCTGCCCATGTTACCGCCGGGTACTCGATCAAATTTTGCTTCAGCCGATGTGATGCTGTCGAACTTAGCTCGTTCAATCCTTGGGTGAAAGCTTGTACGGCCCAGTCGTCGGTGACCGGGGGTAATTCCATGCGTTCAATTTGAAATCGGGATACGAATTCCCTCAGGGAGTAGCGTTTCTCCCTGCCTTTGCTTTAATTTGAAGAGGTCTGATTTTCTCGTTGCGACCTTTATGGCACCAGCATGTGCTTTTACGAACGAATCCGCTAACATGGCAAAAGAATTGATGGAATTTGGTGGTAAATTGTGGTACCGAATCATAGCTCCTTTCGAGAGGGTCTCCCCGAACTTTTTCAATAGCACGGATTCAATCTCGCCATCTTCCAAATCGTTGCCTTTTATGGCACACGTGTAAGAGGTGACATGTTCGTTAGGATCGGTCGTACCGTTGTATTTGGGAATTTCGGGCATACGGAACTTTTGGGGATTGGTTTCGGTGCCGCACTCGATGGAAAAGGCTTTTGTATGAAATTTTTTGAATCAATCCCTTTTATCATTGGCGGAGCTCCCGGGATTTGATCGACCCTGGCATTATACGTCTCCACCTTCTTGTCCCCGATTCCTGCTCGTTAGATTTTACTATGGGAGGGTCCGTTCTGGGGGTGACCTCTCGAAGTGGGTTGGAAACCGGCCTGCTTTGTGCGTGAGTTTGGCTCTGTAGCTGAGCTATTGCTAATTGTTGGGCTTGTAACATCTCGAAGATCATGCATAAGCTGGCCCCGATCTCCTCCGGGTTTTGGGTGTCTTGGGCTACGGATCGAGCACCGCCCTGAATGCTTCTTTCCGGTTCGGAACGCTGGTTTGCTTCCAAAGCAATTTGTGAATTGACATCTAGTGGTATTCCGACTCGAATCTCGGGTAGTGACAAGTTGTTGGTTTCATTTTGAAGGCCAGCTTCGTAATCGGTCGGCGAAGCCATTTGGTCGGTGGCTATTCGTAGCCGAACCTGAATTGAAGGTTGTTTTCGGAAATAAATGACCACTATTATCCTCGGCCCCACGGTAGGCGCTAAACTGTTTACCCGAAAAAAGGGATAGAGTTGAGTTTATGCGCAGTTCCGAAGATACGTAGTACAACTTAATACAGAATGATAAGATAAATAAAAGTATGAATATAGATTGGAGAAAACGTAATCTAGGCCAATCAATTATGAACAGTGAAATTTAGGATTTAACAAAAATAGAATCAATCTGAGAATCTAGAAAGATAACTCTTGCTGGTAGAGGGGATAATACAATTTGTGATAGTGTAAGTCCTCCAACAGATGCCTTGCAAAAATGATAAACAAGTCCTTTTATAGTGAAGGGGTTTGGCTCCAAGTATAATAAAATAAACATTAACCCATGATAAACCAGCTTTTCCATAATTTTTGCCAAGATTCCCTCTAGTGGGATTACAACGACTTTTGTCTGCGAGCCCGATCTTGCTTAGAACCCTCGATTTTGGTTCGAGCTTGATTTCGGCTCGAAACTTGTGATCTTGACTCGAGCTCGATCCCGGTTCGAGTCCTCGAACGGATTCCTGGTCGATATAGGTTGGTTTTTGGATTATCTGCACGATAGATCTACCCGCGCCATGGTTCGATTCTTGTTCGAGTTTGATTATGATATCGATCTTAACACGGACCGGCCTTCTCAGGCTCTAGATTAGTTCGTCCCTCCCTTCTTCGGGATCTTACTTCGACACATCACCCTTCGAACCGTACCGGACATGCTAAATCCATTTTGACCGTATACAATCTTATACCATAGTAAACTACAGATTCTGATTATTATCACATGAATTTTTTTTTGGCCAAAATAAAACTTGTAAAATAAATTCAACTATTTTAATTTTTAAAGCTCAAAGTGCCTGCATACCATTATTTTTTTCGAAATTTGAATTAGCAATACTAGGAATTTTAAAAATGCTCTCGACTAATATAAGTAAACGGTTGACTGTAATGAGCAAATTGCACCTCATTAGAGACAAAATTTGTAGGGTCATTATGTTGAGATTGTTTCAAATTCATGATTAAAGAAAAGATTAGAGAAAATATATAGTTTTAAAATATGAATAAACGTTAAACCTGACAACTTATATGCCTTAGTCTTTCTATGTTTAGTTTTTAAATTTTGTCAAACCAACAGTACTGCCAACTGGCTTTTTTTGTTGGTTTTGACTAATTAACTAGAGTACAATCTAGTTAAGGTGATTCCTTCAACACCCAATGTATTACAATGATATTATTTTTTAATCCTCAATTAAATTACAAAAATTAGTTGGCATTAATATCTTAATAGTATACGCATGTACGTATTACGTACATGCATGAGTACTCGAAACAAGAGCACGTGTCCACGGGTGCACATATTCAGCAGCCTAATTAGATAATTAAATTGACTAAGCATGTACTAATCATTTTTTATTATATAAAAAAACCTCAAACATGACAGCTGAGGTATGACTCTGAAAATAAAAAAAAGATATAAGTAAAGGCCGCAGCATCTAGGGTGTGTGTGTTTGCTACTAACTAAAATATTTTCTGGTAATTATTTTTTAACTTTTCCATATTTAGAAAAATATTTTTTTTTATGAATTTATTTCCCCTCAATTTCACAAAATTAACTTTTCTACCAAGAGAAAAAAAAAAATTATTCGAAACTCTTTTTCAACCCTCCCACTCCTCAATCCACCCCAGGCAACCATCTACCCCATCACCTGAACCATCCTATCAACACCGCACATCGGCACCCCCTGGCCAACCTCCAACCCTCACCCCTCGGCACAACCATCCCTCGCGACCCCAACCCCTAACCTCATGAACCCTCGAACCCACAATCCTCGAATCCCCGAACCTCCCCCCTCCCCCAAGCCCCAAACTCACCCTCATCCACAATCCCGTCCCCCGCCCCCACCCATTCCGTCCCCCATAGAGTTTGCCTATATTAATACTTCCTTTATCCAGGTTTATTTGTTTACTATAACTTGGCACACTTCTTAAGAAACAATAAATAACATGGTAATTTCACTATATCACCTCTATTTATTATATATTGGAAAATGAATTGAAAATAAGTAGTATTTATGAGAAGGGTAAAATAGGTATAAAATGGTAAATTATTCATTGGTTTTTCAAACTAGACAAGTAAAAATAAATATCTCTTTTTAGTATAATTGACAAGTAAATTTGAAGGGAGGAAGTATAAATACTTTTCGAATAATAGTTTTTGCTTGCTACTCAAACACTAGGAAATAAGTAACAAGGGCTTCTGACTTTTTCGAGGGCATCGATTCACTTATTTTCCAGCAAAATATTTTTTTCATCCCAAACACACCTTTAATTAACTAACTATTCATTATTAACATAATTAAGTTAAATTAGGCATTATGGAGTGCCATGGGACACTGCAAATTAGAACAGCCTCACCTTATCTGTAAAGTATAAGAATGACTTGTAATGAAAGTGATAGAATCTCCATACTAACTACCCTACAACCCCCTCCCCTCACCAAATCATGTATCTATCTATATTGTTTATAAGTATATGTTTATTTTATGCTAATATATAGAGTCAAAAGCTAGAGAAGTGAACTCTTGGGAGTCACTTATGGGCAAGTTCCTAGTAAATAAACTTAATCATGAAAGAATATTATAAAAAACAAATCACTGCTCATTGGATTTGATAACATCATATTAAAGAAAGTGGTTTTGAAGTGGTTTCCACTCCACAAGTTGTAGAAAGAACAAAATAGTACTAAAAATGAAAAATAATTTATATCAACGTGGGACCTTTAATTAGGAGGAAAAAAAGTTTTATTTGGCTTTTGCTTTCTTTTATTTCACTTATATTGTGCATGGTGCATGGAATTTTCAAATCCCGTCCCATCTTTCACTGTCTCATTTCAATTATCTTAAAATGCCAAAATCTCAGTAAAAGCAAAAATAGTAAATATTTTTTCTTATCCGTCCAATCTTTATTCTGTAAAGTTACTTGATCTTTATGTGAGTGGGCAAAAATAACAACTATCCAATAGAATAAGTTGAGATATTCACAAGCTAATTCGAGAGTTAGGGTGGAAAGGTAGTTGATAATTGCATATTTTTCTTGTGATCAAAACAATTAGTGTTAATTTTGTACTTTCTTATTTTTTTTATTTCTATTAATACATGTTGTTTTTTAAACTTCAGTTTTTTTGCTATAGCTTCTTTTTTTCATCTTACCTTAAGCCGAAAATTTATCAGAAACAAACTCTCTACATTCTCAAAGTAGGAGTAAGGTTCATATAACATACTACCCCTCTAGATCTCACTTTTGAGATTACAATGAATTTGTTTCACTTTTTTTTTGGGGAGGAGGGGGGAAGGGGGTTGGTGGTGGTCTGAGGGGTGTGGATTAATTATTGCTAAGCTCAGGTACAACAACAACAACCCAGTATAATTTCACTAGTGTGGTCTGGGGAGGGTAGTGTGTACGCAGACCATACCCCTACCCTGGATAGAGAGGCTGTTTCCGATAGACCCTCGGCTCCCTCCCTCCAAGAACTCCCCATCTTGCTCTTGGGGTGACTCGAACTCACAACCTCTTGATTGAAAGTGGAGGATGCTTACCACTAGAGCAACTCACTCTTGTCTGCTAAGTTCAGCTACAAATCCATAAATGTGTGAGCTGACTAATTAAGTTGTGGTAAGGTAAGGGAAACATGGAGGACTACCATTCTCCTGTTTTGTCATTTAATTCAAAATTATTTTTCTAGTCCATACCACAAGAAACAAAAAAAGAAGGGAAATATTATATCATAACTTTTGATCAACTTGCAAATAATTAATGTCTAGATGGTTTTCTAAGAAAACTAGGATACATCCCTGGTTTTATTTAGAACATTGTTTTTAATATATTTTTGGGGAAGCATATTCCTAATCTTACGTGCATATACATAGAATATAATCTAACTCTTGACTTCAAGAATTATAGATGTATTCATGCATGTTTTAATAATAGGGTCAAGTACTTCTTAATTAATATATCAACATCAAAGTAATTGATTCTCCCATTTTGAGCCCAAAATCAGTTCAAACTTATGCATTTAGCATGTTATTATTGTTCATTGGGAGCATTAACTATTGTTCTTGTTATTGTAACTTATTATCATTTGATCATGTTATTATAAAATAATTATACAATTATGACATAATAAGTTCACAGGAAATGTGATAGTATCCATGAAACTTGAGAGTATATGAGTGTGTTTGGTAGGAAGGAAAATATTTTTAGGAAAATATTTTTATATTTTTTAATTTTTTTATATTTGGTTGGCTTAAATGTTTTGGAAAATATTTTTCTCATGAACTCATTTTTCTCAAATTAGAGAAAAATATTTTCTCTGTCAAGAGAAGGGAAAATATTTTTCAAAACTCCTTCTCAACCTTCCCACCCTATTCCCAACCCACCCACTCCCACCCTATTCCCCATCTCCACCAACCCACCCCCACCCAATCCTAAATAAAAATATTATTAATAGTACTTTCTTTTCATGTTATAAATAGGTTTTTTTTGCATTTCAACTAATGAGTATTTATTTACATGATATAAAAAAAGTATTTTTTTTATTTCAATAAAAAGGGTACTTTCTTTTCATAGAAAAAATATTTTCTTTCATTTCAACAAAAAAAATATTTTCTTTTCATGATGTAAAAAAAATATTTCCTCCGTTTCAATTTATGTGAACCTATTTGACTGGGCACGGAGTTTAAGAAAAGAGAGAAGACTTTTGAACTTGTGGTGTAAAATGAGGCACATATATTTTGTGTAGTATAAATCATTGCATAAAGGTAAATTGTTTCCAAATAAGGAAAGTGGTCATTCTTTTTGGCATGGACTAAAAAGAAAATAGGTTCACATAAATTGAAACGGAGGGAGTATTTTTTTTCATTTCAACAAAATAAATATTTTCTTTTCATGATTTAGAAAAAAGTTTTTTCTTTTGTTTCAATAAACGAATACTTATTTTCATATAGTAGAAAGAGTACTTTCTTTTTCAACCAAAAAAAGAGTATTTTCTTTTTAGTTATGGAACACAAATTTTAACGTTTTTTTTGCGTAAAAATGTAAAACACCACATTAGTTCTTTTGAGTTTGTGTGAATTTTTAGAAGAATTAATTAAATTCTTTAAGAAAATAGAGTTATGAAAATATTAGGTATTTTGGGGGAGGGAAGGGGGGGGGGGGGGGGACGAGTAAGGAAATATGGGGACTTGGGGAAGGAGGGTGAAAAGAGTAGCCTAAAAAAATATTTTCTGCTTTCTAACCAAACACTAGAAAATATTTTCCGAAAATATTTTTTCATTCACCAATCAAACAAGAAAAAATAAGTAATAAAGCCACTCATTTTTTATGAAAATATTTTCCATGGAAAATATTTTCCTTCATACCAAACACACCCTATATTTCCTATTGTTTTATGATTATTAGTTTATTATTATTTATATATGCTATCTTTATCTATGAAAGCGGAAGGTCTATTGGAAACAATCTCTCTACCTGCACAAGATAGGAGTAAAGTCTATGTTACCTTCTCCAAATTTTACTTGTGAAAATATAATGGGTATTGATATTTTTTTTTATTTTCTTTTTTATAGTGGGTATTGATATTGTTGTTTATCTTTTTATCCATGACCCAAAATAATTTCATGTCAAAAGGATGCACTAAAATTTACATCAAGAAAAGACATTGGTCATTAAAAAAAAGAGGCTAAAATCCAAAGGGTGTAGTCAAATTGGTACTATCAAATTGACAAATTTAGAGAAACCAATGATTACATATAAATGTGCCTCATCTTCTAGGAAGCTTTGCTGCTCTTAATGGGGTATGGGCTGTGAAATTTTGTCCAAAATAATATGTATATATATATGATTGGATGTACTCAAAGCCATCCCTATCAAAATTGCATATGAGGACAATTATATTGCTTATTTATTTTTGTTAAGACATAAAAGTGAGCAAGTGTCTCCTTCTAATAAAAGGGCATGCCTTTTGTTTGAAAGAATCTTGTTAAAATATTACTAAATTCTCTACCCTTGTCATTTCCAGTAGGGAATAGGAAGGATCTTGTTTGTTTCTATCAAATTCCTTTACTCCTTTTAGTTACAAAAACTATATAATAATTCTATGCAAATTGGCATGTCCCTTTCAACTTTCGCCATCACTCCAAATAAATTGCTGTAACCAAGAACCTTTTATTTATTTTTTTATTTAAAAGAGTGGTACTAGATAGTTTAATGAAAAGGAGGTTGAAACATTTGACTCCAATAGTCCACTTCAATATTACTACAATAGATGTTCATTGTTTGCATCCTTATTGTGTCTCTAATACTCAACAACAACTAATTAAATAATCAGTAGTGCACAGAGCAGGACTTAATATCCATCTAATTCATATTTTAGTATTAATAGGTGCCAACAATTAACCAACTTGTTGTGATATTGTAAATTAAAGTATGAAGTTGTTGAATTAATATTTGTGTTTTCATAGGCATATATATAATTTCATATATGATAATTGGACTTTAACTACTATAATAGTAAAATCACAAGGCTTTTTTGTCCTATTAAAGTAACTGAACTTTTACCAACTGTAATAGTAAAGTCAGTGGCGGAGCCACATGCATCCAAGGGGTGTCATCGGAAAATTACATTGTTTAGCTCGGTAATTTTTTTTAAAATATGTATATATACTATATACTGACACCCCTTAATTTTTTGGTGAGTTTGTTTTTTTATATTTTGACTCCCCTCAATAATAATCCTGGCTCCGTCACTAAAGTCATTAAATTTTACCTAATATGACGATAAAATCTACCTTAGGGCAGGGATATATGAATGCAGAATTTGTACTTTATGGATTTCAGATTCTAGGACAGTGACTTCAACTGCTAATAACTGCTTCAAAATTAAATGTCGTACACATATTCAATAGATTTTTTAACTATATGTGGTCTAGGCCAGAGATATTACGTTCAGTTAAAACCATAGATTTCATTATGGATTAGCCCTGCATCAATGTGCCTCTACTTTTAACCAATTTTCCCATGCAAATTTACTAAAGACCAAATTTATAAATGATCCTACTCAATAGTGGCGGCAAAATAGATAAATGAAAACAATTGTTCACTCGTATTATCAATTAAAAATATATTGGATAATGAACTTTTTAAAAACAGATCAAATATGAATAAGAACCATATTATCCACTTAGAAAATGGATAACTAATATGTTTATCTTTTACATTTGTAAGCCTCAAATTGGAGGTTCCTCAAGTTTGGGAGACTAGGAATTCTCCCAAAAATGATCATATTCAAGAAGCCGGTTAACCCATTTTCTATCTGTATTAAATATGAGTCGAGTCGGACAATTTATCCGATTTTACATTAACTGTTTTCAACATATCCCATATCTAGCCCGACCCGCCCGTTTGCCACCCCTGCTACCCAACCATCCACCCAGGGGGAATGTTCAAAAACAAGAACTCTCACATCTAGTATTGAAAGCCAAAAGCTACTTTTTAAGTGTAGGGTCTTCACGCGTCGTTGAATATTTTAAGAGTTAAGACTGAGAGTGACAGATTAAGAACGAGAGAGAATTTTAGATGAGCAAAAAATAACCTTATAATTAATATGCATGCACTTATGTTTTCAAGTTGTAGTAAGCTAACTGTTTCATTTTTTTAATTTGTTTTGACTTTTGTGATAAAACAAAAATAGGTTTCTGTTTTGCAGGCGTTGATGTATTGTATCATGGCTGTAAGTTTTCAATTGTTTGACTTTATATATAAATCTCGCATATAAATAGTAATTATGAATTAAATAAACAATAGGATATATTATGGAGGCCACCGTGATGATTTATTACTATTGACTTTTTTAGAGTATAAAATTAGTATAATATTTGCTTTTGTTGACTTCAGCAAGACAAATTTTTGCCCTCTTTTAACCAGAAAAAGATCTTTAAATTTATTATTATTAATATAAATTAAATTTTTGTCGAATAATGTTTCCACAACCACAACCCAGAATTGGCTAAAATTTGGCTGCCATTGACAATCAAGAATATTAGAATATGTGGTGGCATGCACTTATATAAACAGCGGCAAGTATGCAGGTAAGGATAACTATATTTACGTGAGAGAATTTGAGCATAAAACTTATAATCTTAAGAATTTACGTGAAATTGTTTAAAACCATTATCAATCATAGAAAACAAACTTTTCTCCAATTAAAATGCTTTTCTAAATGAATTGTTTCCGGTAAACGAACTTTATAACAGTTTCACGAGTCACGTATTCTATAGGCTAATTGATAGAATTAAACTTACGTCAAAAGAGTTCCCCAAAATTTCTAATATATTAACAAATACCCCATGCATTTTTACCTAGCTACAACCTTGGTTCGAGTCACGCTGGGGAAGTGTGGAAATAGTATAGATCCTCCAATTTTAGGAGGAATTTTTTTTAAAAAAACAAGTCGCACTTTTTTTCTCTCGTCATGATCCCAAGTCTTATTGAATTGGTAACTGTATAGGGGTAAAACCGAGCCCAGTGCATGACTCGACTCCCCGGTGAGCCAAACGAAGCAGGAACGTGATCGTGATGTATCAAAGTCAGTGTGAAGACCCCCTCGTATCGGGGCTCGGGCAAATCACCTGCTTTTGTGGATATCGGGGCCATATCCTCGAGGTCCGATCTGAAGGTTGAAGACTTTGGAGAACATTACCAAGTAGCTGCGCACGACTAACAAAAGGCCGTGATGTCCATGCCTCACCGGATATCACGGCGCGAATCTCGGCTCGTATCAACAATCGGCACAACAGAAGATTTTTACCTTCTTTAAAATTGTACTTAGGGTAAAACTCCCCTACTATATAAAGGGGAAAGATTATTATTCATGCATATATTGTAACACACATATCAAGGCAATATACTCTTATTTTCTCTGTTATTCAAAGTCCTTACTTTTATTCATTAGTTCTTCATTGTTGTGAGCCCCGGATCGAAGGCAGGCATTACATTAAGCTATTACTGAGCCCGGGATTACTACCCTTAATTGGTTTGACAATTTATTACATCCTTTATCTGCTTAATCTAACGTTATTTATCATTTGTATTGAATTGATCCGCATATCCTTAAAACCACACATAAATTCAATTGTTATCCATTTTTAGGGTAAACAGTTTGGCGCTACCGTGGAGGCTAAGGATAATAGTGGCAATTTGATATAAATTTTCATAATACACTCTATTTTACACTTGTTCTTTGAGCTTTTAATTTCAGGTCAAATTAAAAATGCCAAACTCCCAAATCTGGCCATTTGAACGTTGATGCTGAGTCCGGCCACCATGGCGAGAACAACAACGTGGTACCCAGCAACGAGGTGCCCCTGTTGACCCCAAGGGAGTCCCAGTCGCGGATCCAATCGATGCTAACTCACACGTGGATATCGAAGCAAACTTGCCTACTGACCCCGAAAACAGCATTCGCGGGGAAGCCCGGTCTGTAGCCTGGAGTACACACGGCAGTGAAGGTGATGGGATCAACTTGTGGGTAATCATCGAAAATGTTGCAGGCTAAACAGGTAGCGATAGCCCAGTTGCAGAACCAAAACCGTGCCAGCGTGTCACGACCCAAAATTTCCTACCGACGGAACCGTTATGGTGCCTAATATTTTACTTGCTAGGCAAGCCAACATTAGAAAATCGTTAAACCAATTCCTTATTTTCATTCAGTAAATAACAATGATTAACTAAGATGAAGTATAAGAAATACAAAATTTTATAAAATTGTATTAATTACTACCACCCGGATCTGGAGTCACGATTCACGAGCATTCTAGAATTTACTATAAGTAATAGTCTGAAAGAAATACAATTGTCTGAATGAAAAAAAATAACAGTGACATAAAAGGAAGACGGGAAATTCAAGGTCTGTGAACGCCGACAGATCTACCTTGAGTCTCCGGATAGCGGACCAATAGCAAAATCTCGATCAACCTGAGCCGGTATCAAAGTCTGCACAGAAAGTGCAGAGTGCAGCATCAGTACAACCGACCCCATGTACTGGTAAGTGTCAAGCCTAACCTCGACGAAGTAGTGACAAGGCTAGGACAAGACACCCACATATAGCCTGAATAGTATAATCATGCTAGTGGCAACAATAGTAAATAAAGAAATAACGCAGAAATAATGGAAATGGAACATACAGTGGGGGAATACAACATAAAAAGTGAGAATAATGAAAAGACAGAATTAAACCAAAAATCCTTAAACGAATTGAGCAATTAAAACAGCAAGTAAAATTGCACGGCATCACCCTTCATACTTTTACTCTCAACCTCACCAAATAAATAAATAGAACGGCACGACATCACCCTTCGTGCATTAAACCTCTCATAATATACACGGCATCACCCTTCGTGCTTTAAACCTCTCATAATATACACGGTATCACTCTTCGTGCTTTAAACCTCTCATAATATACACGGCATCACCCTTCGTGCTTTAAACCTCTCATAATATACACGGCATCACCCTTTGTGCTTTACACTCTTCCTCACAATTTAAATAATGCATGCACGGCATCACCTTTCGTTCTTTACACTCTTCCTCACCATATAAATAAATCATGCATGGCATCACTCTTCTTGCTTTACACTCTTCCTCACAAATCACAGAATCAATAACAACGGATAGAGAGAAGTTTCACAAAGAATTCAATATTTCATCAATGATTACTTTCACAATTTAACATCTCAACCTCGAATCAATATTCACAATTTTATCGACCTTGGTGGAACTGGATACAAGTCTCCCAACATTTCAACAACAACAATAAGCATGGATAACAAGATTTAAGACTACAAATTTGCAAGAATGGAATTCCACTCGCATGCTATGACTCGACCACAACGCATAGATGCTCGTCACCTCAACTATACATCATATTCAACAACAAAACACGTAGCAATTACTCACACAATACCTATTCCCTCAAGCCAAAGTTAGACACAACACTTACCTCAATTTCGCAAGCCACTCACTGCTCAAGTATCGCTTTCCCTTTAGAATTCACCTCCAACCCACTCATATCTGATCATAATTAGTTTAATATCATCAATTATCGCTAAAGGAATCAACTTTAATGCATAATTACAGTTTTCCTAAGTTTTCCCAACAAAAGTCAAAAACCGACCTCAGGCCCGCTTGGTCAAAACTCGAGGTTCGGACCAAAATTCATTTACCCATTCACCTCCGAGCCCGAATATATAATTGGTTTTGGAATCCGACCTCAAATTGAGGTCTAAATCCCCAAATTACCAAATTCCCTAGTTTCTACCCAAAACCCCTAATTCTACCATGAAAATATTAGATTTTAGGTTGAAATCTTGTAAAATGTAGTGAAAGATTGAAAGAAACCAGTTTAGAATCACTTACCTATGATTTGGTGAAGAAATAGTCTTTGGAAAAATCGCCTCTTGTGTTTTATGTCTTGAAAATTTGGGAAATGAATGAAAAATCGCCTCTTATCAACTGCGGATGTCGCATTTGCGACCTGAGCTTCGCAATTGCGAAGCTCACAAATGCGAAAGAGTCATCGCAAATGCGAGAACCTTCACATTTCCGCTGCCTTCGCAAATGCGAAGAGTATGTCGCATTTGCGACAATTGGCCCATCGCAATTGCGGGTAGAAGTTCACATTTGCGAACATGCCCTTCCCCAGACCCCCTTCGCAATTGCGAAGATAAACTCGCAATTGCGAGAACTACTGGCCTAGGCTTTCTTCGCAATTGCGATAAAAACCTCGCAATTGCCATACCTGCTTGGTTCGCATTTGCGAAGACTGATCTCGCAATTGCGAGATCAGAGGCCTGCTATAGACACCAGTTATACCAGGAAATTTCTAAGTTCCAAAATCTCTCCGTAGCCTACCCGAAACTCTCCCGAACCCTCGGGGCTCCAAACCGAATATGCACACAAGTCTAAAAACATCATACGGACTTGCTCGCACGATCAAATCTCCAAAATAACACCTAGAACTACAAATTTAGTACCAAATCAAATGAAATTCTCAATAACACTTTAAAATTCATATCTTCTCAACTGGACATCCGAGTCACGTCAAATCAACTCCGTTTCTCACCAAATTTCACAGACAGGTCTTAAATATCATAATGAACCTGTACCAGGCTCTGGAACCAAAATACGGACCCGATACTAATAATGCCAAATATCAATCAATTCTTAAAAACAAATAATTTCCAAACTTTTAATTTTCATCAAAAATTCATAACTCAAGCTAGGGACCTCCGAATTCGATTCCGGGCATACGCCCAGGTCCCATAATTCGATACGGACCTATCGGGACCGTCAAAGCACGGATCCGAGCCCGTTTACCAAAAATGTTGACCGAAGTCAACTAAAATCAACTTTTAAGGCATAAATTTTCATTTTCATCAATTTTCAACATAAAAACTTTCCGGAAACCTGCCCGGACTGCGCACGCAAATTGAGAAGGGTAAAAATGAGATTTTAAGGCTTAAGAGTGTAGATTCGAGTTCTAAAACATAAGATGACCTTTTGGGTCATCACATTCTCCACCTTTAAAACAATCGTTCGTCCTCGAACGGACATTGAAAAGTACCTGGGCTGGTGAAAAAGGTGGGGATATCTACTCTGCATATCGGACTCGGATTCCCAAGTAGCTGCCTCAATAGGCTGACCTCTCCACCGCACTCGAACTGAAGGGTAACTTTTTGATCTCAACTGGCGAACTTGCCGAGATAGAATTGCCACCGGCTCCTCCTCGTAAGTCAAATCCTTGTCCAACTGGACAGAGCTGAAATCTAACACATGGGATGGATTGCCGTGATACTTTCGAAGCATGTACACATGGAATACCGGATGAACAGCCGCTAAACTAGGTGGCAAAGCAAGCCTGTAAGTTACCTCCCCCACTCTCTCGAGGATCTCAAATGGCCCGATGTACCTAGGGCTCAACTTGCCCTTCTTCCCAAATCTCATAACACCCTTCATGGGCGATACCCGAAGTAATACCCTCTCCCCGACTATGAATGCCACATCACAAACTCTACGGTCGGTATAACTCTTTTGCCTGGACTGATCTGTGCGAAGTCGATCCTAAATAATCTTGACCTTATCCAAGACATCCTGTACTAAGTCTATGCCCAACAACCGAGCCTCTCCCGGCTCGAACCACCCAACTGGCGACCGACACCGCCTACCATATAATGCCTCATAGGGAGCCATCTGAATGCTCGACTGATAGCTGTTATTGTAGGTGAACTCTGCAAGGGGCAAGAACTGATCCCAAGAACCTCCAAAGTCTATGGCACAAGCACGGATCATATCCTCCAAGATTTGAATAGTGCGCTCGGACTGCCCGTCCGTCTGAGAATGGAATGCTGTGCTCAATTCAACCTGCATACCTAACTCACGCTGTACTGCCCTCCAAAAGTGCGAGGTAAACTGCGTACCTCGATCAAAAATGATAGATATGGGCACCACGTGAAGGTGGACAATCTCACGAATGTAAATTTCAGCTAACCTCTCTGAAGAATAGGTAACTGCCACTGGAAATGAAAAGTGCTGACTTGGTCAACCTGTCCACAATGACCCAAACTGCGTCAAATTTTCTCTGAGTCCATGGGAGCCCAACAACAAAATCCATAGTGATACGCTCCTACTTCCACTCAGGAATTTCTAACTTCTGAAGCAAACCAACAGGTCTCTGTTGCTCGTACTTAACTTGCTGACAATTCAGACACCGAGCTACATATGCAACTATATCCTTTTTCATTCTCCTCCACCAATAATGTTGCCGCAAATCTTGATACATTTGACGGTACCTGGATGAATAGAATACCTGGAACTGTGTGCTTCTTCAAGAATTAATTCATGAAGCCCATCCACATTAGGCACACAATTACGACCTTGCATTCGCAGAACCCCATCTTCCCCCACAACAACCTGTTTGGCATCACCGTGCCACATCGTGTCCTTAAGGACAAGTAAATGAGGATCATCATATTGCCTCTCCCTGATGCGCTCATATAAAGAAGACCGAGTGACTGTGCAAGCTGGAACCCGACTGGGTTCTGAAACATCTAACCTCACGAGCTAATTAGCCAAAGTCTGAACATCTGCAGCTAATGGTCTCTCACCAACCGGAATATACGCAAGACTGCCCATACTCACAACCTTTCTACTCAAAGCATCGGCCACCACATTGGCCTTTCCGGGGTGATATAAAATGGTGATATCATAGTCTTCCAACAACTCCAACCATCTTCTTTGCCTCAAATTAAGATCCTTTTGTTTGAACAGATACTGAAGGCTACGATGATCAATGAATACCTTACATGGCACGCCGTAAAGATAGTGCCTCCAAATCTTCAGCGCGTGAACAATGGCTGCCAGATCTAGATCATGAACATGGTAATTCTTCTCGTGAACCTTCAGCTGCCGCGAAGCATATGCAATAACCTTGACACCCTGTGTCAATACCACACCCAAACCAATACGAGATGCGTCACAATATACTGTATAAGATCCTAAACCTGTGGGTAACACTAATACCGGTGTCGTAGTCAAACCTGTCTTGAGCCTTTGGAAGCTCGCCCCACACTCGTCTAACCACCTGAACGGGACACCTTTCTGGGTTAGTCTGGTCAATGGGCTTGCTATAGATGAAAACCCTTCCACGAACCGACGATAATAACCTGCTAAACCCAGGAAACTCCGGATCTTTGTAAATGAAGTAGGTCTATGCCAATTCTGAACAGCCTCAATCTTCTTAGGATCCACCTTTATGCCTTCTGCCGATACAACATGCCTCAAAAAGGCAACTGAGTCTAACCAAAACTTACATTTTGAAAAGAAATTGGCATATAACTGATTATTCTTCAAAGTCTGAAGCACACTTCGAAGATGCTGCCCATGCTCCTCTCGATTGCTGGAGTAAATCAAGATATCATCAATGAATATAACCACAAAAGGACCCAAATAGGGCTTGAACTCCCGATTCATCAAATCCATAAGTGTTGCTGGGGCGTTGGTAAGCCCAAATGATATTATTAGGAATTCGTAATGCCCATACCGAGTCCGAAAAGCTGTCTTAGGGATATCAGATGCCCTAATCTTCAACTGATGGTAATCAGACCTCATAATTATTTATCCGAATTAACGAGTCACATTTAACACCACCTGGGCATGCACCTATCTCGTAGGTTAAAACTCAATAATTACTACACGAATTTGGCAAGTATGCATAGAGAATTTCATACAAATATTTTTAAATAAGCCTATCAGACATGACTCCCTATTAGTACTATCGTACAAATTTAATTTCACAAGGGAGAATTTAAACACAAGAATTTTTTATCACAAGGATCTCGTCCTTATATAACTTCTACCGCAGCTTATAGCCCGGTTTAAACATATCAATTTATTTTAAAATACGAGGACCTCAGCCTCAGTTATGAATCACAAGTAATATGCACATCTTGCCAATCGAAACTTTCCATTTTCTCCTTTTAAATAACTTTCGTTAAACAAAATCACAACACATAATGAACCCCATACCGGTAGGGCATATAATTCACAATTTGTAATTAATTATCCGGAAATACATCAAAATATACCGACAAAAGAGGCACCTTTAGCCTCACAGATCTTATTAGAGTCCATCATGGAATGATAGGTGTAGTTATCTCTATAAAACCTCCCAACATAAGTAGAGACATAAGTAGATTATAGAATTATGAAGCTCACTCATAAATGGAGCACAATAGGAGGACTCGTCTTGATACTCAGAACCGAATCAAGTTAAAGAAATTATTCCTTTATTTTAAATCGAGGTCGTACCTATAACGACACCATCTGATGTAACGACCTCCACCATACCATAAAACAAATATAACAACAGCTGGGTCTCCACCTCTAAGATGCCTTCTACCCGTCTGTCCTCCACCCATAACTGATCGTGTGGGTGGTGTGGTAATTGCAATGGGGCACGTAGTCTGAGTGCTTTGATGAAATATATCTCTCCCAAGTTTGGAACAATTTTCTCATGATGTGCCTTGTATCACCGCATTCATAAAAACCCATTTGCGGGTTTGGCTGCTCATACTGAGTCTGTGCCAGATAACTAGAATAACCATTGTAGGACACTTACGTCAGTGGTGCATTAAAAGAACTTACTGGAGCACTTCGATTAATCCGATGTGCGAACTGGCTGGCCGACTACCTTAGCCCCCGCCATAATGGTTTATGCTCGTAGAGTAGAATCCACTGAATCTCCCAGAACCTCGAGATGTCTTGGTCTCCTTAGTTTCCTTTTTCCTCACCCCGAACACGTTCTAATATCTTGGCAATTTCTACCACTAGTGGAAATGAAGTATCAGCCTGTAGCTCCCGAGTCATACAAAATTTTACGATCATAATTAAGTCCTTTAATGAGTCTGTGGACTCGCTCTCTGGCTGTAGGAAGAAAAGTAGGAATATGACGGGCTAACTTATTGAACCCGATAGCATATTATGACACCGTCATGGTGACATGACGCAATCGTTCAAACCATATGCACCATGCATTACGGAGAGTCCGGGAAACAAACTCTTTCAAAAGTATTTCTGAGAATCGAGCCAAGAGGGCGGTGTTGTGTTGGCTGGTCTGCCCTCTTCATAGGCTTGCCACAGACACCTGTGGAGAATTATATCTCCCAAGGCCAATTTTTTCTTTTGTTATTCTGACTCAACACTGTTGAGCTGACCCATTTCTTAACATACTCTTCGATTCTTCTTTGGGGTAACCCTTACCCCTATTTATACACAACGATAACAAAAGTATAGCTCCATATAGGCAAATCTTGGCACGAACCACACAATCTAGAATCTTGTCAACCATTGTACTTCCTCCGAAGCACTCCAAAATCCGCAACCATGACGTCCACACTGAGTAGACATTCTATAAATTTAAAGTTGTTTCTCTAACTCCTTTAGTACTGAAGTATAGGATTATTAAGTAGGTAGACATACCGCAAGTCCCAACCTTATCCTCTACAAAATCTCAGGACTTAAACATATGTATATTTTTGGGGAACCTTTCAGTACCACATATATACATTTCAGGTAAAAATTGATATAATACATGACCCTGCAATCCATCCATTGATAGTGGACTCCCCCCCACTCGGCGCGAAGTCATAGTCCACCACGTCCGATGATCCACAATATTAACCTTCATAGCTCGTATAAATCAACCAGATGCCAAGGTCCATTGCACCCTTCACATGATTCACTGGTTGATCTCTTAATATGTCCGCATCTTCAGTTGGAACCATACGTTAAGGCAATGTTGAGCATCTCTGGCTCTCTCGTAATCCACCCGCGGCATCACGAACCATCGGCGCACAACCGATATCGAGTGCGCAATGTCATACACGAGTGAATACAAAGGAATATGGGATATATGTTTCAAGATAAATCAATGCCGCACAATAAGGAATGAAAGAAGTAGAATTATTCCTAAACTCTGTAGCCTCTAGAAGATAAGAACAGACGTCTCCGTACCGATCCTTCAGACTCTACTAAGCTTGCTCATGACTCGTGAGACCTATGTAACCTAGTGCTTTGATACCAACTGTCACAACTCGAAATTTCCCACCGACGGGACCGTGATGGCGCCTAACATTTCACTTGCTAGGCAAGCCAATGTTAGAAAATCGTTAAACCAATTCCTTATTTCCATTCAGTAAATAACAATGATTAGCTAAGATGAAGTATAAGAGGTGCAGAATTTTATAAAACTGTATTAATTACTACCACCCGGATCTGGAGTCATGATTCATGAGCATTCTAGAATTTACTACAAGTAATAGTCTGAAAGAAATACAACTGTCTGAATGAAAGAAAACAACAGTGACATAAAAGGTAGACGGGGACTTCAAGGTTTGTGAACGCCGACAGATCTACTTTGAGTCTCCAGACAGCGGACCAATAGCAAAATCTCGATCAACCTGAGCCGGTATCAAAGTCTGCACAGAAAATACAGAGTGCAGTATCAGTACAACCGACTCCATGTACTGGTAAGTGTCGAGCCTAACCTCGGCGAAGTAGTGACGACGCTAGGACAAGTCACCCACATATAACCTGAATAGTATAATCATGCTAGTGGCAACAACATTAAATAAAGAAATAACGCAAAAATAATGGGAAGGGAACATACAGTGGGAGAATACAACATAAAGATTGAGAATAATGAAAAGACAGAATTAAACCAAAAATCCTTAAACGAATTGAGCAATTAAAACAGCAAGTAAAACTGCACGACATCACCCTTCGTGCTTTAACTCTCAACCTCACCAAATAAATAAATAGAACGGCGCGGCATCACCCTTCGTGCATTAAACCTCTCATAATATACACGGCATCACCCTTCGTACTTTAAACCTCTCATAATATATACGGCATCACCCTTCGTGCTTTAAATCTCTCATAATATACACGGCATCACCCTTCGTGCTTTAAACCTCTCATAATATACACGACATCACCCTTCCTGCTTTACACTCTTCCTCACAATATAAATAATGCATGCACGACATCACCCTTCTTGCTTTACACTCTTCCTTACCATATAAATAAATCACGCAGGGCATCACCCTTCGTGCTTTACACTCTTCCTCACAAATCACAGAATCAATAACAACTGATAGAGAGAAGTTTCACAAAGAAATCAATATTTCATCAATGATTACTTTCACAATTTAACATCTCAACCTCGAATCAATATTCACAATTTTATTAACCTTGGTGGAACTGGATACAAGTCTCCCAACATTTCAACAACAATAATAAGCATGGATAACAAGATTTAAGACTACAAATTTGCAAGAATGGAATTTCACTCGCATGTTATGACTCGACCACAACGCATAGATGCTCGTCACCTCAACTATACATCGTATTCAACAACAAAACACGTAGCAATTACTCACACAATACCTATTCCCTCAAGCCAAAGTTAGACACAATACTTACCTCAATTTCGCAAGCCACTCACTGCTCAAGTATCGATTTCCCTTTAGAATTCACCTCCAACCCACTCGTATCTAATCATAATTAGTTTAATATCATCAATTATAGCTAAAGGAATCAACTTTAATGCATAATTACAGTTTTCCTAAGTTTTTCCAACAAAAGTCAAAAACCGACCCCGGGCCCGCTTGGTCAAAACTCGAGGTTCGGACCAAAATTCATTTACCCATTCACCTCCGAGCCCGAATATATAATTGGTTTTGGAATCCGACCTTAAATTGAGGTCTAAATCCCCAAATTACCGAATTCCCTAGTTTCTACCCAAAACCCCTAATTCTACCATGAAAATATTAGATTTTAGGTTGAAATCTTGTAAAATATAGTGAAAGATTGAAAGAAACCAGTTTAGAATCACTTACCTATGATTTGGGGAAGAAATGGTCTTTGGAAAAATCTCCTCTTGTGTTTTAGGTCTTGCAAATTTGGGAAATGAATGAAAAATCCCGTCTAAGTCTAAAGTTATCAGCTGCGGATGTCACATTTGCGACCTGAGCTTCACAATTGCGAAGCTCGCAAATGCGAAGGAGTCATCGCAAATACGAGAACCTTCACATTTCTGCTGCCTTAGCAAATGCGAAGAGTACGTCGCATTTGCGACAATTGGCCCATTGCAATTGCGGGTAGAAGTTCGCATTTGCGAACATCCCCTTCCCCAGACCCCCTTCGCAATTGCGAAGATAAACTCGCAATTGCGAGAACTGCTGGCCTAGGCTTTTTTCACAATTGCGATAAAAACCTCACAATTGCCATACCTGCTTGGTTCGCATTTGTGAAGCCTGATCTCGCAATTGCGAGATCAGAGGCTTGCTAGAGACACCAGTTACACCAGCAAATTTATAAGTTCCAAAATCACTCCGTAGCCTACCCGAAACTCACCCGAGCCCTCGGGGCTCCAAACCGAACATTCCCACAAGTCTAAAAATATCATACGAACTTGCTCGCACGATCAAATTGCCAAAATAACACCTAGAACTACGAATTTAGTACCAAATCAAATAAAATTCTCAAGAACACTTTAAAATTCATATCTTCTCAATTGAACGTCCGAATCACGTCAAATCAACTCTGTTTCTCACCAAATTTCACAGACATGTCTTAAATATTATAATGAACCTGTACCAGGTTCTGAAATCAAAATACGAACCCGATACTAACAATGCCAAATATCAATCAATTCCTAAAAACAAATAATTTTCAAACTTTTAATTTTTATCAAAAATTCATAACTCAAGCTAGGGACCTCCGAATTTGATTCCGGGCATACGCCCATGTCCCATAATTCGATACGAACCTACCGGAACCGTCAAAGCACAGATCCGGGCCCGTTTACCAAAAATGTTGACCGAAGTCAACTAGTATCAACTTTTAAGGCATAAATTCTTATTTTCATCAATTTTCAACATAAAAGCTTTCCGGAAACTTGTCCGGACTGCGCACGCAAATAGAGAAGGGTAAAAATGATATTTTTAAGGCTTAAGAGCGTAGATTCAAGTGCTAAATCATAAGATGACCTTTTGGGTCATCACACAGCGCCCCCAGCAGAGTTGAGCCCGAACCATCTCGGGAAAACGCTCGCAGAAATTAACCGGCCATAAAAAGGCCGGGTGAAGCAGAACCCCGGACCAAACCCGAGATAATAAAGATGCTTGAGGAGCTGAAAAAATGGGTGGAATCGGGAGAAAAGAAAATCAAAGACAACGACAAGAAAGTGGAGACCTATAACTCCACGGTCGATCAAATCCCAGGAGCACCACCGATACTGAAGTGCCTGGATTCCAAGAAATTTCTCCAAAAGACTTTCCCTCCGAGCGAAGCACCAAAGCCGGTCCCAAAGAAGTTCTATATGCACGAAATTCCGAAGTATAATGGAACAACTGATCTAAATGAACATGTAACCTCCTACACATGCGCCATCAAGGGTAATCTTTTGAACCCGCTTCAAGCTATTAAAATTTTATGTACCGATTCTTTAATGCCTATTATGGTAGAATATTCATGTGGGACTTTCTCAGATTTTACACGTGTGATCCTGACCGATTCACTCTGCATAGATTGACTGAACGCAGAAAACCGGCTTGAGCAACCGAAATATTGATACTGGGAGATTGGGGATCGACTGAAACACTCGAAGATGCACATGTGGGGATTTGACGATTAAGATCGGACAACGATCTCACTTTCCTCCTCATATTCTCTTTGACTTATATTCATTCATTCTGCGAGTGGAGCAGTATACCAAAAAACAAAACGGGACGTGGTCAACGAGAATTAATTATTGGGGACAGACAGACCCGTAAAATAGCAATAGCCACATATACGATTCTCAATCAACAAGGTCAAAATGTACGAACCCTTGTTGATTCTGAACTTCGTTCGCGACGGAACTAGACTTTTGATGGGACAGCCCTTTTTTATGCGCCTCTTTACCATGAAACTTCATCTGCATCAATGATACAACGGGTGATAACTCTTTGATTCCAGGGATGGCCCCATTTCGGCTGTGGATCTAATCAGCTCCATCTGACTGCCAGCGTCCACAGTAAAGCTTCCGACTACAGCTTCCACTGCAGGACATGAGTTGAAGTGGGTGCTTCAGGTGGATAAGGTTTGAACTATTGATTTACGTAACTGGAAATAACCAATTAGGTTTACGACGAAACCTAGAAATCGATCACTGATCCAATTTGAGTACCTCTGGAGGATAGTCCTTAACAGAAAACTGAAGAGTAACGGTAGCAAGTGATTGAGTTCAGTCTACAGACACTTATTTAAACCTTATAAAACTAAAAAGAGTCGACGGACTCTTCTATTCTACTACGACTTGGAAGATGATGAAATCAAATCTGTTCTTCTGAAAAGGTTTGGAGAGACCTTGTCAAATAGAGATATGATATGGTATCACAACTAACCCCCTAATTCTATTGTCTTGTTTGCTATGCTTACAGATGCCTTTGTGAAAGCACACGCTGGGGCCATCAAGGTCGAGACCAAGAAGTCAGATCTTTTCAAAGTAAAGCAAAAAGATAACGAGATGCTTAGGTAATTCATGTCAAGGTTTCAAATGGAATGGATGGATCTGCCTCCGGTCGCGGACGATTAGGCCATTCTGGCATTCACCCAAGGACTCAACCCTCCAAAGCTCATTGGCTTCGCAGCAGTTGAAACAAAATTTGATAGAATGCCCGGTAGTAACTTGGGCCGACATCCATAACATGTACCAATCAAAATTTAGGGTCAAAGATGATTAGCTCGGGGGCCCTTTCCAGGCCTGTTTATCCCGCCAGAACTAGTGACAGATCCAAAAGATCCATCGATCATGAACCAAGATCGAACAGAGATCGGTATCAACCATACAATGGAGATCGAATAGGTAACGGGTTCAAACGCAACCCTGTGAGGAGTGAAAGAAGAAGCGATCGAGGTCATAATAACTGGGGACTCATGAGCAAAAATGGATTCGACAGACCCATCGGGTCTAAGGAGGCACCAAGGTTATCGGAGTACAACTTTAGCATCGATGTCGTCGGCATCGTATCAGTCATCAGATGTATCAAAGATACTAAGTGGCCTCGAGCATTGCAATCCAATCTTGCCCAAAGGGACCCCAACCTAATATGTAAGTATCATGGTACTTATGGCTACAGAACCGAAGACTGCCGATAACTGAGAGAAAAAGTAGCCCGGTTATTCAATAATGAACACCTCCGAGAATTTTTGAGTGATCGAGCCAAAAACCACTTCAGGAATAGGGACTTCAACAAGCAGATCGAGCAAGAGGAACCTCAGCACATCATTAACATGATCATTGGTGGAGTTGACGTCCCCCAAGGTCCGATGTTAAAACACACTAAGGTGTCAATTACAAGGGAAAATCGGACTCGAGATTATGTATCAATGGGAACCATATCTTTCAACGACAAGGACGCTGAAGGCATCGTGCAACCACATAATGATGCACTGGTAATATCTGTACTCATAAATAAATCTCTAGTTAAGTGTGTGTTAATTGATCTAGGTAGCTCGGCCAATATCATCAGATCGTGGGTCGTGGAACAGCAGGGTCAAGATCAAATAGTGAATGCAGTCCGAGTTTTAAACGGATTTAACATGGCATGCGAGACAACTAAAGGGGAGATAACCCTGCCGAAACTGTTTAGGAAATAAAGTTCTACGTGATCGAAGGAGATATGAGATACAAAGGTCTATTCGGAAGGCCATAGATTCACAACATGAGGGCAGTACCCTCGACACTATATCTTGCGTTGCGATTCCCCATACTGGGAGGGATCAAGCCTATTTACGGAGAACAGCCAGCCGCCAAAGAAATATTCGTTATTGATTAGGTGACCCCGATCTGCACTCTCAACATCAAAGAACCCGAGTTCGGATAACAAGGAAGAAACCAAATAGCAATCACCGACACCGTCCCTGACCGAACCAGAAAAGTAGGAGACATGCGAGGGTGATGATTACGGAGTCCCCGAGTCATTCATAGCCCCTGACGATTTCGATGTCACCAAATCAACGGTTGAGGAGCTAGGGCAAGTCATATTGATCGAGCACTTGCTTGATCGGAAGGTATACCTGGGCACGGGGCTAACTCCCGAGCTCAGAAAGAAACTCATTGAATTTCTTATAGCTAACATAGATTATTTTGCTTGGTCCCACCTTGATATGATAGGGTTCCAGCCAGAAATAACTACTCACAAGCTGAGCTTGGACCCGAAGTTCCACCTGATTAAACAAAAGAGGAGGCCTCAGTCCGAAGTCAAGCACACATTCATCAAAGACGAGGTATCCAAACTCCTTAAAATAGGTTCCATTCGGGAAGTTAAGTACCCGAATTGGTTAGAAAACATAGTAGTAGTGCCTAAAATAGAAAATAAATTAAGAATGTGTGTATACTACAAAGACTTGAACAAGGCATGCCCTAAGGACTCTTTTCCTTTGCCTAACATCGATTGCATGATCGATGCGAAGGTCGACCATGAGATACTTAGCTTTCTTCATGCCTATTCCGGGTACAACCAGATCCGGATGGACACTGGCGATCAAGAAAAGACTTAATTCATCACTAAATACGACACATATTATTATAAAGTAATGCCATTCGGACTAAAGAATGTTGGTGCCACTTACCAGCGCCTAGTAAATCGTATGTTCGAAGAACAAATAGGAAAATCAATGGAGGTTTACATTGACGACATGTTAGTTAAATCCCTGTGAGCAGAGGACCATTTAAAATATTTGTAGGAAACATACAACATACTAAAAAAATACAATATGAAGCTGAACCCGGATAAATGCGCATTCGGGGTTGGGTCCGGGAAGTTTCTCGGATTCATGGTGTCCAATCGGGAATCGAGATTAACAACAATTCCTTTTTGACTTTAAGTATTAACAACAATTCCTCCGACTTCTGAAGACAGATCTTTTCTTGGCACTTCCAGGTCGCCTAGCCCGCAAAAGTCTTCCATGACAGACAAGTCCACGCATCAAAAAAGCAACGAGGGAGATCGTCGGCGCCAAGAGCCTCTTTGTTGGATTTCTCCTTCCTTTATTGGGCTTATTCGAGCATAGACTCGGTGTAAGAGGGCGTCCCCGAGATCTCAATTGTAATGGGCACTTCTTTTGGTGCAGAACCGACATCCTGGGAAGTTGTACCCTGGTGATCCGCGTTGGTTTTCTGAGTTGGAGGGGGTTCTGTCCCGCGAGTCTCCCCCTCAGATGCCTCCCAATCCTCGGGATAGGAGGTCGTCGCATGATTTACAAAGAAAGACTCATCCTCCGACTCATCCCTGAGCCGAAAGAGGAAGTCGGGGGCAGGCACACGGGAACTGGAACCCCTCCTGAGCTTGCAGAGCACCCGTTTCTTTGGTTTCTTCGCCTCGGAGCTCTGGGAGCCCGAGGGTTTTCTTTTTATCTTCTTCTTTCCCTCCGCGACAACAACAGAGGGAATAACGGGTGGGGATATATCTTCGTCCCCTTTCGGAGGCCTATGTTCAGTGGTATTAGAAAAACCTACAATGATAAAAAAAAGGGGGGGGGGGGGGGGTTAGTACAATAAAAAGTGGAGATGTAATGTTGTCTATTCGGAAAGAGACCTTAGCATGAGAACGGGCTTCCCACCGGCTCTTTGAGAATCCGCGCCACGTGCGCTCAAAGTAGGACATCTGAGTACAGATGCCCTCGATCCATTCCTTTAACTGGGGGACCGCATTCGGAACCCGGGCGACAGCTACAGAGCCATAAACATAAATGAGAAGATCGAAATAAAAGAAGGAGAAATTTTGATGAACGAGTTGCCCTTACGAGACGCATTCCACTACTCAGGGAATGGCATGTATTCTAGGGAGGATCAGATCCTCGGTCTTCACTCGAAAGAAGCGTCCTTGCCAGTCAGGGTCTCGGTCTTCGTTGATACTTTATAAGGGAGCCTTGCTGGCCCGACATGTGTGCTTGATCAATCCTCTTCGGAACATCCGAGGACTATATAATCAAAGCAAGTGGTAGATCGTGAACCGACGAGATTCGATCATGTTCACGAAGTAATGGAGGAGGGTCACGATCCTCCACATTGAGAGATGCATTTACCCAAGGCACACTTCATACCTCTTGCAAAAATCCTGGATGATCTGGTTTACCGGGCCCAACGTGAAGGAATAAGTATAAACACTTAAGTACCCCTTCACATGAGTAGTAACGGTGTCCTCAGGCCCGTGGACTACTATGTCTTTGCCTTCCCAATTTCAGTCCTTACGAACTATGGGAAGAACGCTCCCAGTTACAAAACATATATGCCTTGATACCTCTTTGTCCCACTCCTTTTTGCGCGAAGGCTTCTCGACCTTGAAGTCGTCAGCAATCAAGCAGCCACTGGGAATAAACGCCGACAAAGGGGGCTCGAGGGCTGGTTCATTAGCAGCCGTAGCAGGGGAAGTCATTTTAAGGGCCACTACCTCTGGTGTGAACGTTTCAGTACCAACGGCCAGCTCAGTAGATGAAGAAGCAACTTGTCGAGGAAAAGTTTTCGATGTTTTTGCCATTGCCATTTGAGAGAATGTTTGAAAATTGGAAGAGTGAACACGAAGTTTTAGAGAAATGAGTTTTGAAGATGAAGAACAGGGTATGAAGATATGAAAGAATTTGGGAGAAATCTGGAGATTGCTATGAAGGTTGAAGAACAAGGATGAAGATTTGATAAATGTTCTGATAATGGTTGATGGCTCGAAGATAGCAATTGGATCGGAAATTTAAAAAAAGACGAAGGAAGGAGGCTTTTATAGAGAAATAGTCGACGCTTCATATTCGAAGGCAACCTGCCGGTGAGAGACACATGTCCGAAGTCAGAACGACGCGATTGATGGGACGTTTTGGCTCCCCGTCACAACGTACGAAGGTAGGAACCGGATCCATCTGTCATTTTCTATCGTTTCGGTAAACCTACTCTCTCAGAAATTAGGGGACTATCTGTATATGGGTAAAACCGAGCCCACTGCATGACTCGACTCCCCGGTGAGCCAAACAGAGCAAGAACCCCTCGTATCGGAGATCGGGCAAATCGCCTGCCCTCAGGGATATCGGGGACATATCCTCAAGGCCCGATCTGAAGATTGAAGACTTCAGAAAACATTATCAAGTAGCTGCGCATGACTAACAAAAGGTCGTGATGTTCGTGCCTCACTGGATATCACGGTGCGAATCTCGGCTCGTATCAACGATCGGCGCAACGGAAGATTTTTACCTTCTTTAGAATTGTACTTGGGGTAAAATTCTCCTACTTTATAAAGGGAAAAATTATTATTCATGCACATATCGTAACACGCATATCAAAACAATATACTCTTATTTTCTCTATTATTTAAAGCACTTACATTTGTTCATTAGTTTTTCATTGTTGTGAGCCCGGGATTGAAGGCAGGCATTACATTAAGTTGTTCCTGAATCCAGGATCACTCCTCTTAATTGGTTTGACAATTTATTACATTATCGATATGTTTATGTAATGTTATTTATCATTTGTATTGAAATGATCCGCATATCCTTAAAACCACATATAAATTCAATTGTTATCCGCTTTTGTGGGTAAACAGTAACATTTATTATAAATACGTTTTATATAAACTTTCTTGTCTATTTTATCCCTAATGCAGCTATGAAGATAATTACGGAAAAACTAACGGACAAAAGCTCATTCTGCTATGTCCAAAATACAAATAATACTATTTTTACAATTTACAATTTCAAAGGATAAGCAATACATGGTTATCACCTATTACCTTTTCCTATAAGTAGGTTATGTTTAAGGCAGACAAAGTTTACAAAATTGAACCATCAAAAGGAAGAAGAAAAAAGTTTAATAACGAAATACATATATAGAGAAGAAAATTAAATGTCCAATTTGGAATAACCAAATTTTGTAGTGTTTTCTTTTTGGAAGGTTATTTTGTGTAGTATGTGCTTCGACATATTCTATTTAAAAGTTAAAATTAAATGGAATGTGGAAGGGTGAGGGGGTTACTATAAATATTTATAAGAGGAAAACGTGCATCTACGAATTCTACTAATTTTATTTTATAACGATGGTGCCACACAAATGGATATACACATTTCTTTTCTCTCCTAACACAAATATTAGATAACTAGCTATAGAGTACGCGCGTTGCGCGCGTTCTCCATATAAATGATGTAATGATCCAACCGCTTATTTTGAGAATTAGCGTCCCGTTTGGAAGCTTAAGGTCTAGAACAGCTACGCATTATGTGTTATGACTTGCGTGTGTGGTTGAGTTCGGCTTTCGGATGATTCGAGGTCGATTTGGAAGAAGGATTCTTGCTTTAGAAGCTTAAGCGGTAAGAGTTGACCAGAGTTTTGACTTTTATGTAGACGATTCTGAAATGATATTTTGATAATTCCAATAGGTCCGTATGATAATTTTGGACCTAGGTGTGTGTCCGGATTTGGAATTGGAGGTTCGTAGAGTAATTTGAAGCATTTCAGCAAAAAATAAAAAGTTGAAGTTTTGGAAGGTTGATAGGATTGACCGGGAGTTAACTTTATTGATATCGGGCTCGAATTCTGATTTTGATAGTTGGATTGATCCGTTATGTCATTTGAAACTTGCATGCAAAATTTGACATCATTTTGGGTTGATTTGGTACGTTTTGGCACGAGTTTTGGAGGTTGGAAGATTTGGAATTTCATAAGTTCGATTCGAGGTGCGATTCATAATTACGACGTTGCTTGATGTGATTTGATGCCTCGACTAAATTTGTATCGTGTTTTAGGACATGTTGGTATATTTGGTTGAGGTCCCGGGGGCCTTGGGTGGATTTCGGATGGATAACAGATCGGAATTTCGGACTTAAGAAATGCTGAGGGGTTCTGGACTGGTGTCCTCGAACCTACGATGTATTTGGTCGCAGGTGCGCGACCGCATAGGCGAGGTAGTGATCACAGAAGCGAAAGAGGAAGGACTGGGCAGCGGTCGCAGGTGTAAAGTATTTTCCGCACCTGCGTGATCGCGAACGCGGAGATGAAGATGCGGAAGCGGAAGCGGAAGCTGGTTGCCCAGATTTCCTTCATCGCAAACGCGATCAATGCTTCGCGAACGCGAAGCTTTACAAGCTCAACTCATCGCGAACGCGGCCTATACCTCGCGAACGCGTAGACCAAAGACCTGGGGTCCCCAGCTGCCACACTCTTTTTCACGAACGCGACACTACTCACGCGTTTGCAATGCACATGCAGACCACACCTTCGCGTTCGCGTCCTCTTCTTCGTGAACGCGAAGAACAAAATCTTCCTAGCTCACATAAACCCTTCGCGAACGCATAAAAGGAAACCAAAAAATATACACCAGCAGATATCGGCCATCAACCAAAGTCGAAAAATGATTAGTAATCGCAGAATCGAGAATCCTTGCACACCTGCGCCATCGCAGGTGCGGTGCCTGGGCTCGCAGAAGCGAAGGCAGTGCAAAAGAGTGATCATCCGCAAAAGTGACATTTTAGTCGCAAAAGCGAACGTCGAAAACACGACCTATTGTCCGCAAATATGGAAACTGCTGAGCAGAGATGTTATATTCGGCGGTTCGCCATTTGTTTTCCATAGTATGAGTTATAGACCTCAGTTTTGGGAGTTTGTTCGTGTGTTTTTCAAGAAATTCATCAGGGTAAGTGTTCTTTACTCGAATCTTATTATATTTCATGAATCCATTGTTATCTTCATCATTTAATTAGTGAATTAAGTTAGAATTTGAAAACAAATTGTAAAAATCTTTCAAAATGTAAAATGATAATTTGAAGGACGAATTGATGTTGGAAATTGATAATTTTGGTATGGTTGAACTCGTATTAGAATGGGTGTTCGGTACTTGTGAATTTTATTGGGTTCAAGGTACGAGTCCGGGGGTTGACTTCTTAGTTCTCGCTAAAGATTGAAGCTTTATTATCTAGAATTGTTTCCTATGAGTTTTATTTATGATTTGAAGTTATTTTGGCTAGATTTGAGCCATCCGGAAGTTGTTTCACTCGAGAAGGTCATTTTAGAGTAACAGTCTTGTTTCTTTGAGGTAAGTATCTTGCCTAACTTTGTGTGAGAGAACTACCCCTTAGGATTTGAGTCATTTGTGCTAACTATGTCATGTGGAGGCCATGTACACGAGGTGACGAGTACGTGCTCGGGCTTATTTGTGGAAATTTAACTGTTTAGGGTTTTTAGGTTCTTATGTCCATTAAATATGAAGTTGTTTTGTCATGTTAAATCCCCCATTTACTAAATTCACTCTTATGTGTCTTATTTGAAATTAATTGCTTCATGTTTTACCTTTATTGCAGATTAAACGCTTATGTACCTTAACTGAAGTTGTTGCCTCTTTTATTGCCATGCTATCCTTTACGTAATTGTTTATCCTTGATTAAAATTATTATTATCTTTTTCATAATCTGCTTATCCTTAATTGAATTTGTTGTATCTCTTCTGTAATTGTTCCACCTTAAATGAAGTTTTGTTATCCATTATCATTGTTGACGTTTCCTTATTTGGAATCATTGATTCATGTTATACTTCTTATTATTGAATTGTAGTTTATGGAATCATTGCTACACATTATATCCTCCTTATGGAGCTATTCTGTTGAGACCATTATTGCTTGTTGTGTCTTTCTTTGTGAGCTCGTTCTTTCGTCTCTTTGTGTTTTGAAGTTCCTGAGTTGATTTACTTGTTGTATTCTCGTATTATTGTCATTGTTGCCATTGTATTCAGTGTTGTTGAGCTGAGGGCTATGCGTGGTTGTGATATTGAAACTGTTTTTGAGGAAATGTTGTGGCATGTGGGCACATATTGTGAAAGTCATTTATTTGAGTTATTATGATTTGGCATATGTGTTATTGTTGAGATAATTATTATATTGTTTGCACGAGGTTTCTTCCGTGCTGTTGTTATTGTGTTTGGACGAGGTTTATGTCGTGTTGTTGTTATTGTGTTGCACGAGGTTTTGTCGTGCTGTTGTTACTATTGATACACATGCGGTGGTATAAGGTCTGGGTATTATAACGAATGCAGTGAGATAAAGTGATCGTAAAACGCGTGGCTAGTATGGGAACTACTAGAAGCCATGCAGTGTGATAAGGTGGGCAAAAATACGGAATGATATTTCAGGAATAATGATTTTCAAAAACTAAATATAAAGGCTTCGGCGATGGTATAAGGAAAGTTTGTAAGTCCTTTTATGATTTGAGACTGTGAGGATGTACCTCGATAGGGCTCTTGTTGTCATTTCCCCATCCTTTAATACTTGTCTTTGATTGTTGCCTCCTTAGCATACTATTAATTTTCTTCCTCCGTGTTGCACTATTTGCTTAGTTCTATGTAGCTAATCCTGTCGTGCTAGTCATTGCTTCAACCTCTTTGCTGCTTTTATTACGATGTACATTTGATCGTTTCTTCTGTGCCATTTATTGTCGCTACTCTTATTTGTTGACTTGAATTGTGGTAGAACACTTGCACAAGTATACACGTAATTAAATCACCCATATCGGTTTTAGAAGATGAATCCTGCCTTTATTGACCATTATACGTACTCTTGTCTACTTGCCTTATGTGTGAGAATTGTTCTATTGGCACGAAAGTCGTTCGTGCGGTTATCAGTTGTAATTTGGGCACAAGATACCAAGTGATCAGGATTCATGAATTGGGACCTGTGAGATGTGTTTATTAGGTTCGGTACCTCATGGAAATGCTTAAAGAAATCCGGCCTGAAAGTGATTGTTCTTATTGAGTTGTTGCAGGTTTTCCTTTATTTGGTTTCACTAGATTTAGACTGTGTTCAGCTTACTCTACAACATTACTACCTTACTGCTTCCTATTAAATATTGTTGTTACTAGTGTTCCATTGCAAGTATTGTTTTGTATTCCTTATCATGCTTAGCTTTATATTAATATTATTTCTCTGTCAGTTCTCCTTCACACTTGTTCAGGTTGTTTAGTCCGATAGGTGTCTTGACTGTCCTTCGTCACTACTCCACCGAGGTTAGTTTTGATACTTACTAGGTATCACTGTGGTGTACTCATATTACGCTTCTGCACAGTTTTGTGTACATCTTAGGTGCCTCGATTATTGTTGATTATTAGCTAGCTGGTCGAGAATTGCTGTGGAGACTCAAGGCAAACCTGATGTCGCGTTCACAGGCCTCAGAGTCACCTTCTGATATTGTACTTGTAGTGTTTAATTTCCATTCTGAACAGTTGTATTTGGAGAATCTTCTAGTAAACTCAGTAGAGCTTATGACTTATACTACCGGTTTTGGGATGTTATTTCATGTTGTAAATATTGAGTTCATTTAGAAATATCCGGTTTCTGCTTAATGGTTATGTTGGTTAATTTCTGTCAATTTATTCAGTAAGTGTTAGGCTTACCTAGTCGTAGAGACTAGGTGCCATCATGACATCCTACGGAGGGAAATTGTGGTCGTGACAAGTTGGTATCAGAGCTCTAGGTTCATAGTTTCTACGAGTCATAAGCGAGTTTAGTAAAGTCTTGCAGATCGGTACGAAGACATCTGTACTTATCTTTGAGAGGCTACGAAACTATTAGGACAGTTTCACTTCATTAATTCCTATCGTGCGAGTTTATTGATCTCAGAGTTTGAACCTTTGTCAATCTATTCTCTCATAAATGGTGAGAACACAAGCTGTAGTTACCGACGACGCTGCCCCCAGAGCCGGTGTTGCTAGGGCCAGAGAGGAGCACGTGCTATAGCTAGAGCACATGTCAGAGCAACTGTTGAGGAGCTTCTAGTAGCTCCTGTTGGGGGACAGGTAACAGAGGCGCCTGTTGTGACCCCAAGACTTCAGGAGACTTTAGCACAGCTCCTAAGCATGTTTGGTACATTGGATCAAGCAGGGTTGATCCCAGTTGCACTAGCTACTTCACTAATCGGGGAGAGAAGCTCAGACTCCGACCTCCGGTACTCTGGAGCAGCAAGTCCACGTTGGTTAGGTTCCAGGTGTCATGCCGACACAGTCTGTTGTCCTAGTTCAGCCCGTGGATAGGGCAGTAGCATATGAGGAAGAATAACTTAGAGTTGCGAGGCTCAAGAAGTATTACCCTCCTACTTTCAGTGGTTTGGATTCAGAGGATGCGCATGGGTTCCTAGGGGAGTGCTATTGTATTCTCCGCACTATGGGTATTGTAGAGATGAGCAAGATTGCTTCTTCTACGGTCTAGCTTAAGGGAGTGGCATATCGGTGGTGGCGAGCGTACGAATTGGGTAGCCTGGTAGATGTTGCTTCACTTTCATGGGTTTAGTTTTCATGAATGTTCTTGAGAGAGTTTGTTCCCCAGACCCTTCGAGATGCATGGCACGTCTCCAGGGCTATGTCAGTGTCAGAGTGTGCCGTTATATTCAGTGAATTGTCCAGACATACACCTACTTTGGTTTCTACAGTTAAAGAGCGAGTCTGCAGGTTCAGTGAGGGGCTCAGTCATGATATCCAGTTCAGCATGGCTTGGGAGTTGGAGTCAGATGTTCCATTTGAGCAGGTGGCACAGATCGCTCGCCGATTAGAAGACATGCGGGACTGGTGAGAGAGGTCATGCGGGGTCATGAGGGAGAGGACAGGGAGGCTAAGAGGCCTCATAGACTAGAGAAACCTATTGGTCCCCTATTTTTGGAGGTATGGTACGGCATGGTAGAGGTTTTATGGGTCAGCCAGTTCAGTTTACACTTCTGGCTTCGCACAGTGTTTCAGGTACCCATGGGTATCGGGGTACCCATACCGAATAACTTCCACAGCCACGTTAACAGAGAGGTTGCTTTGAGTGTGGAGATACCAGCTACATGGTGAGGAATTATCGCAGACTCTGGTCAGATATGTCATAGCGGGGTATTCAGGCTATGAGTTTTGCTATATTTGCTGATATCCCTGCACCGCCAACTTGAGGTGCAGGTCAGGCGAGTAGAGGGCAATGAAGAGGGGAAAGCCCGGCCCGTTGATTTATTTTATACGGTAGGGCTGAGGCCGCTCCACCAGATAATGTCGTGCAGGTATGGTTTCGATTTATGGATGAGCATCATTCGTATTTTGTTTCGGTTCTACTTATCGAGGTGAGTCCTCCTACCTTGCTTCATATATGGGTGAGTTTGGTGATTTGGTACTCTTCTTATGTGTTTACCCCTGTTGGGAGATTTTATAGTGGTAGCCCGTGTCTATCATGTTGTTTTAATTCATTACTGGGAGCTATGATGACTAGAAGTGACTTTCTGTTACACATTACGGTAGGTTTTGATGTGATTTCTAGGTGGTTGGTTATGATTTGTAATTTAGATGCTCTATTGGTGTGGGAGTTCAGTATGTATTGTGATTTTGTTGGTAGAACTGAATTAGTGGAAGGTTTCGGTTGGTATGATGTGTATTCTACTTGTGATTCAGAGTTGAGGGTGAGACCCTCGCGGTTTCATGTGATTTGATGTGTTTGAACCGGGTTGCATGCTGTGGTGGAGTTATATCAGGATAAGATTCTTGCGATTAGTTCATGTTTTTTAATTCTCCCTTGTGAAATTGATTCGCAGTATGATATTGATAGGGAGTGATGCATGTCGGGATTGTTTGATGGTTCTTTCATGTATTTCCTTGTATATTCCGTCATATTTATTCTGTGCTTAGTGGGTTTAACTTGCGAGGTGTGTGCCCAAGTACTGTTCGGTGTGACTTATTTATTTGAGTGAATAGTCATGGCATCATGTTTCTTACATCGTTCTCGGTGTTGTGGAGGCCTGGGATGAGGTTTTAGCTGTGATGAGGGTACTCGCCGGTGCTGCATTTGATTTTGGGCAGCTATTGTGGCCAGAGTTATTGTTATGGGCATATGTGTGAGGTATTACATCGGGTGGTTGTACCGTGTGGGTGTAGGCATGAGTTCTTACAACTGGTTGAGGCTGATACCGTGTGTTAATATAGGGATCGGGTCTCTTGTAAATGATTGGATGGTGAGAAATTTGATTTTAATGTTTACCAGTGTGGGTGGACTGAATAAGTTTCAGTTAAGATGGTGTTATTAGGCCTATGTGGATTGGGGTGACATGATATCACCCGCGAGTATAGGTATGATGAGTACATTCAGTTATTTGATGACTTTGGAACGGTTCTTGGCACGTTCGAGAACGAACATTTATTTAAGAGGGGGAGAATGTAACGACCCGACTAGTTGTTTTGAGAATTATCGTCCTGTTCGGCGGCTTAAGGTCTCGAGTAGTTGCATATTATATGTTATGACTTGCGTGTGTGGTCGAGTTCAATTTTTGGGTGATCCAGGATCGATTTGGAAGAAGGATTCTTGTTTTAGAAGTTTAAGCGGTATGAGTTGACCGAACTTTTGACTTTTGTGTAGACGACTCTAAAATGACCTTTGAATGATTCTAATTGGTCTGTATGGTAATTTTGGTCTTAGGCGTACGTCCGGATTTTTATTTGGAGGTCTGTAGAGTAATATGAAGTATTTCGGCAAAAAATGAAAAGTTGAAGTTTTGAAAGGTTAAGAGGTTTGACCAGATGTTGACTTTGTTGATATGAGGCTCGGATTCCGATTCCGAGAGTTGGATTAGCTCTGTTATGTCATTTGGAATTGCATGCAAAATTTGATGTCATTCTGGGTTGATTTGGTATGTTTTTGTACGAGTTTTGGAAGTTAGATGACTTGGAATTTCATAAGTTCGATTCGAGGTGTGATTCATAATTTTGACATTGTTTCATGTTATTTGAGGCCTCAACTAAGTTCGTATCGTTGTTTATGACGTGTTGGTATATTTTGTTGAGGTACCGGAGGCCTCGGGTGGATTTCAGATGGATAATAAATCATATTTTTGGACTAAAGAAATGCTGAGGGGTTCTGGACTGGTGTCCTCGCACCTGCGATGGATTTGGTCTCAGGTGCGTGACAGCATAGGTGAGGCAGTGATCGCAGAAGTGATAGGGGAAAGACTGGGCAGTGGTCGCAGGTGTGAAGTATTTTTCGCACCTGCATGATCGTGGACGCGGAGATGAAGACGCAGAAGCGGAAGCTGGCAGCTGTGTGTGTGCTCACTGAAGCGAGAATCTGTCACGACCCAAAATCTCACCTGACGTGATGGCGCCTATCTCAATACTAGGCAAGCCGACAACCCCAATAAAACACTATATCTTTTAAGTTTGAAAACATAATACTGAATTCAATAGAAAACCTCACCATTACAGATACAAAATACTCCCAAAACCCGGTGTCACTGAGTACATGAGCATCTAAATGAATACAAAGCCTGACTGATAAAAACACTATCTAAAAGTATAGAACAATACAACAACTGAAAGAAAGAGAGTCAAGGTCAGCGGACGCCAGGCAGCTACCTTGATAGTCTCCGATTGATAGCATTCTGAAATCTAACAGTCGGCGTGTCCGAAAGCACCTGGATCTGCACACGAGGTGCAAAGTGTAGTATGAGTACAACCAACTCAATAAGTAACAAGACTAACCTTTGGGCTGAAAGTAGTGATGAGCTCCACAGGTACAGTCCAATATAGAAATAACGGTACAAAAATGTAGGTATGCTATCAAGTTCGACAGTTAAACTCAGTACAAGTAAGATAGATCAATATTGCATGATAAAAGGAATATGACATCTTAGTGGAAAACCTCGTGTACTCAAGATCACTAATCACTCGGTCACTCGCTACTGTTTATGGCCAATCCAGCCTAGGGATATTCCATCCAGTATCTATATATATATATATATATATATATATATATATATTGCATGATAAAAGGAATATGACATCTTAGTGGAAAACCTCGTGTACTCAAGATCACTAATCACTCGGTCACTCGCTACTGTTTATGGCCAATCCAGCCTAGGGATATTCCATCCAGTATCTATATATATATATATATATATATATATATATATATATATATATATATATATATATATATATATATATATATGCATCGACTGATAATCAGTCAATCAGTACCGTATAAGGCCAATCCATCCCTCGGGTAATTTATCCCCAAATGTAAATGATTCGGACAAGATCCATATCCAGGGAAATTCATCACAAATATAAATAAGTAAGGCAAGTCCACCCCGTATATAAATCATCTACGCTCACTGTGGGGGGGGTGCAGACTCCGGAGGGGCTCTACAGACTCCGGAGGGGCTCCTTCATCCCAAGCGTGATATAAAGCCGATATGGCCTGCTGCAGGCAGGCAGGCCCGATCCATATAATGATAAAGCCTATAAGGCCTGCTGCAGGCGGGCAGCCCCGTTCCATATAATAATAATATATATAAATATGATATGGCCTGCTGCAGGCGGGCAACCCCGATGCCATAAATATCCTCACAATGGATGAACGTGACTGAGTATGAAATATACATTTTTAAAATAATTAAATTCAACAACAACACGACCCTGTGGATCCAAAATATTGGCACGTAGCCTAATCATGATCTTTAATACGAGTCTCACCTCAATTTCCTAACACGTGGAGAATATGCAAATAATAACATGATTCTTTAATTTTACAACTTCACAGGATTTATTCAAATCACAATTTCTATGGTGCACGTCCACACGCTCGTCACCTATCATGTGCGTCACCTTCAAACAATTTATATAGCACCAAATTCGGGGATTCATACCCTCAGAACAAAGTTTAGAAGTGTTACTTACCTCATACCGTATAATTCTTTATTCTGCTATGCCTTTGCCTCGCGAATCGGCCTCCAAACGCCTCAAATCTAGTCATAAATAATTCGATTCAGTCAATACAAATTATAGGAATTAATTCCATATGAAAATATAAATTTTCCAACAAAATTCGAAATTGCACTCAAAATAATCGCCCGTGGGGCCCACATCCCGGAACCCGATAAAAGTTACAAAATATGAATGCACATTCAACCACGAGTCCAACCATACCACATTTCGACATCAACTCGACCTCCAAATCTCAAATTCTCATTTTGAAATCCCTAGGCCCAAATCCTCTAATTTCACCTCAAAAGTATGTAATCTAGTCGAAATACTCAATGATAATCCAATATTATTGACTAACAATGATCACAAGTGACTTACCTCACGAATCCCTTCGACATCCCTCTCAAATATCGCCAAAATCTGAGCTCAAAATGTCCAAAATGAGAAAAAATCTCGAAAACCCTCACTTTTAACACTACGTAGGCATTTCTACACCTGCGGAGCCTGGGTTCTCACCTGCGCATCCGCTTTTGCGGAAAGAAATGCGCTTTTACTGACATCACTTACCCAGCGAGCCTCCGCTTCTGCGATCCCTGCCCGTATCTGCGCAATTGTAGGTGCAGAAATCGCATCGCACCTGCGACCTCTGCTGACATCCTTCAACTCTGCACCTGCGCTCGAGCTGCCGCACCTGTGGCATCGCACATGCGGCCAAGACCCTCGCAGGTGCGATCACAAAAGAGGGGCTACAACTTTAGAAACCTCACAACTCCAATTCTTGATTCATTAATCATCCGGAACTCACCCGAGGCCCTCGGGACCTCAACCAAATACACCAACAAGTCCTAAAACATCATACGAACTTAGTCAAAACCTCAAATCACATCAAACAACGCTAAGCCACGAACCATACCCCAATTCAAGCTTAATGAAACTAAGAATTTTCAACTTCTACATTCGATGTCGAAACTTATCAAATCAAGTCCGATTGACCTCAAATTGTTCACACAAGTCATAAATGACATAACAGACCTATTCAAATTTCCAAAATTAGATTCTGACCCCGATATCAAAAAGTCAACTCCCCTGTCAAATTTCCAAACTTAAATTTTTATTTTAGCCATTTCAAGCCTAATTTAACTGCGGACTTCCAAATAATTTTCTTGACACACTCCTAAGTCCAAAATCACCATACGGAGCTATTGGAATTATCAAAATTCTGTTCCGGGGATCGTTTACACATAAGTCAACATCCGATCAACTTTTTCAACTTAAGTTTCCATCTTGGAGACTAAGTGTCTCAACTAATTTCAAAACCTCACTGGACCCGAACCAATTACTCCGGCAAGTCATATAACAATTGTAAAGCATAAATTGAGTAGTAAATGGGTGAACATGATCGTAACACTCAAAACGACTGGGTCGTTAACAGAATCCTTGCGCACCGTCACCATCGCATGTGCGGTGCCTGGGCTCATAAGCGAAGGCAGTGAAAGAGAGTGATCATCCGCAGAAGCAACATTTTAGTCACAAAAGCAAACGTCGTAGAAGCGAACTATTGTCTACAAATGCAGAAAGTGCTGGGAAGCGAGGTTATATTCGAGGGTTTGTCATATTTTTCCATATTTTGAGTTGTAGACCTCAGTTTTGGGAGATGTTTCGTGGGTTTTTCAAGTAATTCATCAGGGTAAATGTTCTTTACCCTAATCTTATTATATTTTATGATTCCATTGTTATCTTCATCATTTAATTAGTGAATTAAGTTGGAATTTGGGAAAATATTTTAAAAATCTTTCAAAATGTAAAATGATGATTTGAAGGACGAATTGATGTTGGAAATTGATAATTTTGGTATGGTTGAACTCATATCGGAATGGGTGTTCGGATTTTGTGAATTTTATCAGGTTATGAGGTGTGGACCCTGGGGTTGAGTTTTTAGTTCTTGTTAAAGATTGAAGCTTTATTATCCGTAATTGTTTCCTATGAGTTTTATTTATGATTTAAAGTTAGTTTGGCTAGATTTGAGCCGTCTGGAGGTTGTTTTACTTGAGAAGGTCATTTTAGAGTAACAATCTAGTTTCTTTGAGGTAAGTATCTTGCCTAACTTTGTGTGGGGGAACTACCTCTTAGGATTTGAGTCATTTGTGATAATTGTGTCATACGGAGGCCGTGTACGCGAGGTGACGAGTACATGCTCAGGCTTATTTGTGGAAATTTACCTGTTTAGGGATCTTAGGTTCTTATGTCCATTAAATATGAAGTTATTTTGTCATGTTAAATTTCCCATTTACTGAATTCACCCTTACGCGTCTTATTTGGAATTAATTGTTTCATGTTTTACCCTTATTGCCGATTAAATGCTTATGTGCCTTAACTGAAGTTATTGCCTCTTTTATTGCCATGCTATACTTTCCGCAATTGTTTATCCTTGATTAAAGTTATTATTATCTTTTCATAATCTGCTTATCCTTAATTGAATTTGTTGTATCTCCTCCGTAATTGTTCCACCCTAAATGAAGTTTTGTTATCCCTTACAATTGTTGACTTATCCTTAGTTGGAATCATTTATTCATGTTATCCCTCTTATCGTTGAATTGTACTTTGTGGAATCATTGCTATCCATTAACTCCTCCTTGTTAAGCTATTCTTATTAAGACTATTATTCCCTATTGTGGCTTTCTTTATGAGCTCGTTCTTCCGTCTCTTTGTGTTTTGACATTCCTGAGTTGATTTACTTGCCGTATTCTCGTATTATTGTCGTTGTTGCTGTTATATTAAGTGTTGTTGAGCCGAGGGCTATGCGTGATTGTGATATTAAAACTATATTTGAGGAAATGTTGTGGCATGTGGGCACATATTGGGAAAGTCATTTATTTGAATTGTTATGTTTTGGCATTCGTTTTATTGTTGAGATAATTGTTATTATGTTTGCACGAGGTTTCTGTCGTGTTGTTGTTATTATGTTTGCACGAGGCTTTTGTCGTGCTGTTATTATTATTGACATGCATGCGGAGGTATATGGTCTGGGTGTTGAAACGCATACGGTGAGATAAGGTGGGCTTGAAACGCGTGGTTAGTAGGGGAACTACTAGAAGCCATGCGGTGTGATAAGGTGGGATAAAACGCGGAATGCTATTTCCCCAAAAATAATTTTCAAAAACTAAATATAAAGGCTCCGGCGGTGATATAAGGAAAGTGTGTGAGTCAGTTTATGATTTGATACTATGAGGCGGTACCTCGGTAGGGCTCTTATTGTCATTTCCCCATTCTTTTGTACTTGTCTTTGATTGTTGCCTCCTTAGCATACTATTAATTGTCTTCCTCCATGTTTCACTATTTGTTTAGTTCTATGTAGCTAATCTTGTCGTGTTAGTCGCTGCTTCAACTTCATTGTTACTTTTATTATGATGTACATTTCGTGTTGATCGTTTCTTCTGTGTCATTCATTGTCGCTACTCTTATTTGTTGACTTGAATTGTGGTAAAATACTTGCATAAGCATACACGTAATTAAATCACCCATATCGGTTTTAGAAGATGAATCATGCAGTTATTGACCATTATACTTACTCTTGTCTACTTGCCTTATGTGTGAGAATTGTTCTATTGGCACGAGACTCGCTCGTGCGGTTATGGGTTGTAATTTGGGTACAAGTTGCCAAGTGATTAGGGTTCATGAATTGGGACCCGTGAGGTGTGTTTATGAGGTTCAGTACCTCGTGGAAATGCTTGAACAGATCCGGTGTGAAAGCGATCGTTCTTATTGAGTTGTTGCGGGTTTTTCATTATTTGGTTTCACCGGACTTAGACTATGTTCAGCTTACTCTACAACATTACTACACGACTGCTTCCTATTAAATATTGTTGTTACTAGTGTACCATTGCAAGTATTGTTTTGTATTACTTATCCTGCTTAGCTTTATATTAATATTATTTTTCTGTTAGTTCACCTTCACACTTGTTCAAGTTGTTTAGTCCTGTAGGTATCGTGACTGCCTCTCGTCACTATTCTACCGAGGTTAGTCTTGATACTTACTGGGTACCGGTGTGGTGTATTCATACTATGCTTCTGCACATTTTTTTGCATATCTCAGGTGCCTCGGTTATTGTTGATTATTAGCTAACTGGTCGAGCATTGCTGTGGAGACTCAAGGTAAACCTGTCGTCGCGTTCGCAGGCCTCAGATTCACCTTCTGATATTGTACTTGCACTGTTTAATTTTCATTCCGAACAGTTGTATTTAAGGATTCTTCTAGTAAACTCAGTAGAGCTTATGACTTGTACTACCGGGCTTGGGATGTTATTTCATGTCCGAAACAGAATCTGCGGTCACATATGCGACCACATAATGCTTCTGCGGTCCGCGAAATGGCCCTCCGTAACAAATGGGGAATTCATTTAGAAATATCTGGTTTCTGCTTAATAGTTCTGTTGTTTAATTTCTGTCAATTTATTTAGTAAGTGTTAAGCTTACCTAGTCGTATAGACTAGGTATTGTCACGTCATCATACGGAAGAAAATTAGGGTCATGACAAATGAATATAAATTTGAAAAAAGTACACAAATATCATTAAACTATGTGATGAGTTATAAAATAAAAAATTTAAAAGTACAAGCTCTTGAAAAATATTGACTATTCATCCTATTCAGCCAACTTAATAAGGAAACAAATTATGTCATGCAAAAGTATTCTAACACTATTACATAACTTCGATATAGAAGTTGTGCATTTGCTTTAATAGCTCAAATAGATTTGAATAATACATTGACTTGTATAACAATACTATGTTCTCATAGCCTTAAACAAATAAATTTATTTGCTCGAAGTACCTAATATAAGTTTCATATTATTCATATTGAACTAAAATTGAAATCTACGACACTCCATATTGTTGGATAAAATTATCATACAAAGAATTTTATTAGATTAGTAATATTTAATCCAATAATTTTTTTTCCTAGAAAGAAATAAAATAAAATAAAGCATTATATCATTATGATATAACTTACAATTTCCTTAACAATTATTTATATTGTTGGTGTTTGTAACAACCCGACCGATCGTTTTGAGTATTACAGCCCCATTTTTTCATTTACTACTCAATTTGTGCTTTACATTTGTTATGTGACTTGCCGGGGTTCGGGTCCGGTAAGCTTTTGGAATGGATTGGAACACTTAATTCCAAGGTTTAAAGCTTAAGTTGAAATGGTTGATCGGATGTTGACTTATATGTAAACAACCCCGGAATAGAGTTTTGATGATTTCAATATCTCCATATGGTTATTTTGGACTTAGAAGTGCGTCCGAAAACTTATTTTGAAGTCCGTAGTTAAATTATGCTTGAAATGGCTAAAATATAAATTTAAATTTGAAAGTTTGACCGAGGAGTTGATTTTTGATATCAGGGTCGAAATGCGATTCTGAAAATTGGAATAAGTCTGTTATGTCATTTATGACTTGTGTGCAAAATTTGAGGTCAATCGGACTTGATTTGATAGGTCTCGACATCAAATGTAGAAGTTGAAATTTTTTAGTTTCATTAGGCTTGAATTGGGGTATGATTCGCAGTTTTAGCATGGATTGATGAGATTTGAGGCCTCAACTAAGTTCGTATGATATTTTAGGACTTGTTGATATATTTGGTTGAGGTCCCGCGGGCCTCGGGTGAGTTTCGGAGGGTTAATGGATCAATTCTTGGACTTTGAACTTTGTTGGAATTTTTCTGATGCACCGTCTGGTTTCCTTCTACGCGATCGTGTGAGAAGGTTCGCGATCGCGTAGGCTTAGCTGGGCAGTGGAGAAATTGTTCTTTGCGATCTCGTGAACAGGGATGCGATCGCGTAGCTCTGTGATTTAGTGATTCACGAACGCGTGGCTAAGGTCGCGTTCGTGTAGAGGAAGTGGAGCAGAAGTGGAGGTCACGCGTTTGTTCTTTACGATCGCATGAAGAGGGCTGTGATTGCTTTGCGAGGAATTGCTTCGCGTGAAGAGGTGTGAGGGGAATTGCTTTGCGATCGCGAAGACCATTTTGAGGGGCAGATTATTTTGTTCTCCGTGATCGCGAGACTTGGTCCATGATCATATAGAGGAAATGTCTGGGCAGAATGTTAAGTTCTGAAAATGGAACTTAGTCCCATTTTCCATTTTTAGAAGGCGATTTTCGGGAGTTTTTCAAGAAAAATAACGAGGTAAGTGTTCTTAACTCAATTTTGGTCAAATTGCCTGAATCTATTGCTAGTTTTAGCATTTAATTGGTGATTTAAGTTGGAACATTTTGAAAATCCTCTTGGAAAAATTTAAGGATTTGAGGGCCGAATTGTTATAGAAATTTAGTATTTTTGGTATGGTTGGACTCGTGGTTAAAAGGGCGTTCATATTTTATAACTTTTGTCGGATTCCGAGACGTGGGCCCCACAGGCTATTTTTGAGTGCAATTTCGGATTTTGTTGGAAAATTAGTATTTGCATATGGAATTAATTCCTATAATTTGTATTGACTGAATCGAATTAATCGTGACTAGATTCAAGGCATTTGGAGGCCGATTCGTGAGGCAAAAGTATAGCAGAATAAAGAATTTTACGGTTTTATGTAAGTAACAGTTTTAAATTTGTTCCTGAGGGTATGAAACCTCAGATTTTGTGATATGTGATTGGGTTTGAGGTGACACACATGCTAGGTGACGAGCGTGTGGGCGTGCACCGTAAGAATTATGAATTGATAAATTTCATGGAACTCTGTGGTTGAATAATCTGTTGATATCCGTACGTTTTCCACGTATTAGAGAAATCGAACTATAAATCATGTTTAAAACATGTGTTGGCACTATAGGGATCCATAGAGGTCGTGTATAAGTTGAATTATCTACTAAATTGCTGTTTTGCACTCAGTCACAGTTTTACTTGCATATTTCATCTTAGTCTCTATTGTTCATTATTGATGCATCGTATCATTGTTGTTTGGGCTACTTATTGTAATGACCCGGCCGATCGTTTTGAGAGTAATAGCCCCGATCCCCTATTTACTCCTTTTTCCATATCAATTTCTGCTATTTTGACTTGCCGGGAGGTTTCGTTTTGGTTTTTGGAGTGTTTTGGGACACTTAGTCCCTAAACGGAAAGCTTAAGTTTTAGGACTCGGGCCGTAGTCGGAACTGTGTGAAGATGACTCCGGAATGGAGTTCCGTCGATTCTGTTAGCTGCTTTGGGTGATTTTGGGCATAGGAGCGTGTCCGGATTGTGTTTTGGAGGTCTGTAGCTCATTTAGGCTTGAAATGGCGAAAGTCGAATTTTTGGAGTTTTGAACCTGTAGTGGAATTTTTGATATCAGGATCGGATTCCAATTCCGAAAGTTGGAGTAGGTCCATAGTGTTGATTATGACTTGTGTGTAAAATTTGGGGTCAATCGGACATGGTTTGATAGGTTTCGACATCGGTTGTAGAATTTTGAAATTTCAAGTTCTCTAAGTTTGAATTGGGGGGTGATTCGTGATTTTAGCATTGTTTGATGTGGTTTGAGGGCTCGACTAATTTTTTATGGTATTTTAGGATTGGTTGGTATGTTTGGTTGAGGTCCCAGGGGCCTCGGGGTGAGTTTCGGGTGCTTAACAGACTAGTTTTTGAACTTGAAAGATAGTAGATTTCTGGTGTTTTTGTTGCAGACAATCCTTCATCGCTTTCGCGAGAGAGGTCTCGCGATCGCGTAGAGCATCTGGGAAAAGCAGCTGAGATTGTTCTTCGCATTCGCGATGACGTTCCCGCGTTCGTGAAGGTTTAGAACACTAAGGCTACGCGTTCTCGATAAGGACCTCGCGTTCGCGTAGAGTCAACGGTCAGATGGGTTCCAGGCATGATAGTCTATGCGTTCGCGATGAGTGTCCCGCATTCGTGTAAGGTCGGGCTAGTTGAGCTTCGCATTCACGACCAGTTTATTGCGTTCGCGATGAGTATATTTTAGGTCTGAAGCAGTTTATGCTTCGCGAACGCGAGGCTTTGACCACGTTCGCGAAGAAGGGCATACATGTGCAGAATTTAAAGTTCAAAAACGAGGGTTTTGAGTTCATATCACAAAATTGAATTGGGAGCTTGGTAGAAGACGATATTTCGAGAGATTTTCAGAGGGAGTCATTGGATAATGATTTCTAACTCCTTTATGGTTATAACCCACTGATCTATAATTAATTTTATCATTTAATTTCGGATTTGGGGTGAAAAATTGGGAAATACAGAGAAAAGTTCTTAGACCAAATTTTGGGGTTTTGATCGAGATTTTGGTATCGGATTTGAGTGAATTTGGTATGGTTAAACTCGTGAGTGAATGGGTGTTCGTATTTTGTGACTTTTACCCGATTCCGAGACGTGGGCCCGAGGAGGCTTTTTGGGTGTTTTTCTAAATTCTTGTCTTAGCTTTGATTTCGTTAGATAGATTAGTTTCTTGTAGCTATATTTATGTTATGTAATTATTTTTGGCAAGATTTGAGCCATTCAGAGTCGGATATTCGTGGAAAGAGCATTGTGACGGATTGATTTGAGCTTGGTTCGAGGTAAGTGGCTTGCCTAATCTTGTGTGGGGGAACTCCCCTTAGGTTTTGGTATTGTTTGATATGTGAGCGCCGTGTACGTGAGGTGACAAGTACGTACACGGGTTATTTGTTGTAAAACTCCATTTTTCACTAAGTCATAACTTATTTTTCTCCTTATTTGAAACACACTAGCATATGTAACTATCCTGTTTAGACTAGAATAATATGCCTATTTGTTTAATTGTCTATTTGAACTCTGTGCAACATGTTTAGTGAAATTACCTGCTTTCCTTGACTTGAACTTAGTCTAAACTGTAGGACTTCTTGTTGTAATTGTTATTTCGGTTGGTTGCGTTGCATATTTACTTTGGGACTACGGAACAGTATTCCGGGAGATCCCCCTGTACTGCATATTTACTTTGGGACTATGGAACGGTATTCCGGGAGATCCCCCTATTTTGCATATTTATTTTGGGACTACGGAACAGTATTCCGGGAGATCCCCCTGCACATTTATGTTGGGACCACAAGACGGTATCTTGGGAGATCTGTTGTTGTTATCACTGTGTTCTGAGATTTTCGTATTTATTTTACTGCGATATTTCATTTTGTCTTATTTTATTATATTTATACCAGTAGGGCCCTGACCTGATCTCGTCACTACTCGACCGAGGATTGGCTTGGCACTTACTGGGTACCGTTGTGGTGTACTCACGCCCTTTCCTGCACATATATTTTTCGTGTGCAGATTCAGATTTATCTTACCAGTCTCATCACTAGTTGCAGTCGCTGCTGCTTATTGGAGACTTCAAGGTACATCTGCTCGCGCCCACAGATCCTTGGAGTCCCCCTCTATACCTCTATGTTCATTTTGCCTTCTTTCTGTAGAAATGATGTATAGAACGGTTAAGACTTCTTAGTAGCTTGTGACTTACGGTATTCCGGGTTTTGGGAATTGTTTTGTACATTTTTAGAGGTGGTAATTGTATATGCCGAGTGGCATTCAATCACTACTAGAAATTCGCTAAAAACCGACCAAAAAATGACCAAAGTTGGTCGGTTATGGCCAATTACCGACCAAAACGCGACCATTACGGTGTGGACAGTGTTTTGATGGTCGGAATGGCTTACTGACCAAAGTTGGTCGAAAATTACCGACCAACTTTGGTCGGTAGCTTAAAACGACCATCTGACAAGTTTAATTACTTACCGACCAACTTTGGTTGGAATATATTTTATTAATTTAATTTTACCGACCAAAGTTGGTCGGTTTAACTAAATTATATTTTTTTTATTAATTATTAAAATTAAAAAAAAACGATCAACTTTGGTTGGTAATTGAAAATATATATATTTTTAAAATAATTAAAATTAAATATTACCGGCCAACTATGGTCGGTAATCTCAACAGTGCAGGCAAAATACCGACCAAAGTTGGTCGGTAATGTTTAATTCTGGGAATTCAATGTTCATTAACTGACCAACTTTGGTCGGTATTTTGGAATAATTTATTTTTTTTATTAAAATCCGACCAACTTTGGTCGGTTTTTCTGGGTTTAATTTTGGCATAAAATGCCTGTTTTGGCAGCTACACCACCTGCCAGCATACCAATACACCTAATAACAACAACAACACAACAACAACAACAACAACAACAACAACAGCAACAACAACAACAACAACACAACAACAACAACAACAACACAACAACAACAACAACAACAACCAAAACATTCAATAAATACTTTAAAACTAACAAATTAAAGTTCAATTGAACATAAAAATCCAAAACCATGTTAAAACTAATTACAACTAGTTCAAAATTGATTCTATTTGTCTAGTTCAAAGTATATAAAAGTCAAGGGGTGTTTTCTACAACATCATCATCACCGTCTGATGAACTTTTATTTATAAGACGATATAGAGAACGGTCTTGTGGAGGACGGGAAGCACGATGACGGGGAGGACGGGAGAAATAATCACGAGCAGGACGGGAGGAACGATCATGTGGAGGTCGACCCTCTGGAGATGACTCACGGGATCGGGGTAACGGAAAATCTCCACTAGATAGGAGAGTTTTGATCTGAGCTTGCATGCCAAGGAATTGAGCATCTCTAAGCCTTTCTCTTTCCTTGGCCGCTTCTAGCTCTGATGTGAGCTTTGTCACTGTCTCCCGCATAGCGGAGAGGCTCTCCCTATTAAGTTGCTCGCCTTGCGAGGAAGTCCCTATTCCTCGCATTCCACACTTATAGCGATGGAAGTTTTTAGTAGGAAGCCCGTATACCTTCCCCCATTTTGGACCGCCAACAGACTTCAACCATATTCTTTCAGCATCCTCGTCCGAAGGTTGGGTTGGCTCACCCGGTTCACTAGCTGGATGACTACGGATGAATTCCTCCACGTTATTTTGGTAGCGACCCTATATTATTTTAAATTAAATCAGTATTTCAAAATTTTTATAAAAGTAAATTATAATACTTAAAGAAAATTAAAAGCTTACATATGCAGTCGAGGCCCGGTCCTCAACCCACCTATCTTGATCCCCCCTCTTTCTTCTTCTTCACAATATGTGTCTCCTTGAATAGCTCATCATGACTCATTGGACGCCCATACTTCTTTTTCTGAAAACAAATTAATTTAGTTAATAAACAGAAAAGATATACTTAGAAAAGTAAAATAATTTAAGCAATTACGTACCAATCTTCTTTTTATTGTCCCTAGGCTGATCGTACCTCCAGTGTGCAAGGAGCCTCCCTTCTCGGATGCGCGAGCTTTCTTTCCCTTTTTCGCTCCTCTATAAGAACTCTGCGGTAAGCCATTGTCTTTGCAAATCATTCCACAAATTCTCAAGTAACCAGCCAGGCCTCTTGTTCTTCTTTCTAGCATCCGAGAAAGCATCCGCCAATCTCTTGCGAGCTTTATGATAAAAATTTGTAGCCACTTCAGCGCTATAGCGGTCTTCCCATACACACTTACTATGTATTTCAAAAGTTAAATATTAGATGGAAACATCATAAATATAAATTATTTAACTGTTTAAAAGAACATTTATACTTTAAATTGAATGAAAATTTGCTCCTTCAGTGAGCATGGGCAATAAGTCCAAGTCGCATAAGGGCCATTATAAAGCTTTCTGATGGCATTGGTGATTATCCTCGTAGTCTTATTACCCGGCCTGAACTTGTAATTTAATAATAAAAACACATTAATATCTTAGTAAAAATGTTACAAATCAATAGACGCAAAAATAATGAATAACACTTACCCATCACCCTCAGGGACTATGATGATCCTGCCATATCGATCATAATGCACTACCTCATTATCACCATCCGAAGCATGTGTATCAGAGGCATGTGAAGACGGTGTAGGCGGGTCAGAGCTACTACCTCGCAGGCGAAGGCCTGCAATAGATGGAGTCGATGATGAAGATGGTTGCGATCCCTATGACTGCGACATAGATGGATACGACCCAAGTGGATGTGATACCGATGGTTGTGACCTGAGTGGCTGTGACTCGAGTGGATGTGACCCGAGTGGCTATGACATGGATAGATGCGATCCATGTGGCTATGATATGTAGGGATGTGATCCATGTGGATGTGATGCAGATGGCTGTGTGACAGCTAGACTGTATGTCGGACGTATAGTCCTATGGCTCTGTGATGGAAGACTTGGTGTCTGAATGAAGGTGTACGGCTCGTGATGTTGTGGCAGCTCAGTATAGCCGTATGGTGGAGGATAAGACATAGGCATCTCTGAAAAGGGTGGACAAGAGGGAGTATTATTTTCTACCCTCATATTTCCCTTCCTACCCTTTTCTCGACCCTGAGAACTAGTAGGGTCATTGTTACCTTGACCCTTGCCTGCCATCTGCATAATATAACACATATTTAGATTGAAACATATAAGAAACTAGCTATAAAATGAGAATGCTTTAAAAAACCAACTTTTTAATCTTCATCGACGTATTGTTCCTCGTCCAAGAATTCTTCGTCCTCACTTGTTTGAGCTTCATCAGTTGATTCTTCGTCCTCATTTTCTATAATTGTTACTTCATTTATATCAACTTCTTCCAATATGCGTTCAGGATGTTCCAAATCATTTTCTAACTGATCGTCCACTATTTGGTGAACATTGGAGATATCGTTTTGATATGCAACATCTAATACATTCTCGACTTCCACCCTACCTACAGGCTTAGATTTTATTACAACCCACCAATCGGACCTATTCCGCCGCAATGGATAAAGAGCATAATACACTTGCCTAACGTTATGTGCAATTATGAAATGCTCATAGCGATCATACTCCCTCGTATGATTAACCTCAATTATGTTGTATTGGTTGTGTACTCTTGTACCTCTTGTTGGATTTGGGTCAAACCACTTGCATCTAAAGAGTATCAATTTCTTATATGGCCAACCTGTATATGCTAGTTGTAATATTTCTTTGACCACACCATAATAATCAATATCTCCAACTTGGTTGCCATCACCACCTTGAACCCACACCCCGTTGTTGTTGCTATTTTTATTTTTAGAGCAATCCTCTGTATGAAACTTATAAATCACTACATACTTAGACATTGTTGTGACCTGAAGCCCAGGTCCCCAAGATATATCTTTCAAAAATTGATTTACACCATTATTTGGATTATTTACCTACATAGAGTTAAAAAACTTCATAAGTTAGCACAACTTATGAATTAATTTTTATACATTCACTACATATATATATATATATATATATATATATATATATATATACACACACACACACACACACACACACACACTTACAAACTGTTTGAACCACGTATCAAATCTCGTATATACAGCATCATGGCCAAATTGACCCACGAAGTGACTGTGACATATCAAATATTTTTAGTAGTTGCATCAATATGTAGTCACAGTAAATTTTACATTTTGATAACTAATAAATCAATACTTACTTGAGAAATGGTACAACTTCGGGATAATTTAGCAACACATGAAGTATAGCTGACTTGTACTCCATATCACTCAAACTTCTCTTTCTAACATCCTTAGAACATCGGCCTGGTTGATTGAATATGGACATTGGTGGATATAATGGATCATTCACACATTCGACCGTGTGCCTATTGGGCCTATTCCTAGAACATGGCACGTTACTCTCAAAATAATAAGAACAAAAATGTGCAGTTTCCTTTGCAAGATAGGCTTCGCATATAGATCCTTCAATCTTATTCCTCTGCTTAACAAATTGTTTGCATTTGCCAATTGTCCTACATAATCTCATGTTAGCCAAGAACATTCAAATAAAATAGAATATTACATCAAACTTATAATATTACCTCTCAAAGGGATATATCCATCTGCATTGAACAGGCCCTCCAAGTCGTGCCTCGTGTACAAAGTGTATTGGAAGGTGTTCCATCACATCAAAGAAACCACATGGGAATATTTTTTCCATCTTACTAGAAATTACACGGATGTTCTGGTCCATCCGAAGTAGGTTTTCTTCCCTTAATGTGGTAGAACACAAGTCTTTGGAAAACAAACTAATCTCTGTGATTGGTTTTCAGATTCTTTCAGGCAAACCACAAAATGCAATAGGCACTAAGGTCTCCATGAAAACATGGCAGTCATGACTTTTCAAATGGCTCAACTTCCCTACCTCCATATCTACTTTTTTCCAAGATTCAACGCATAACCCTCAGGCATCTTCAATTTCGTAACCCAATCACAAATTTGTCATCTTTCCTCCAATGTGAATGTGTAACTTGCTTTGGGCTTGAACACCTTACCCTTGTTTTCTGTCTGCAAGTATAATTCAGGCCGCCTGCAATATTCTTGTAAGTCCATTCTAGCCTTCGGGTTATATTTTGTCTTACCTTTAACATCCATCACTGTGTTGAACAAATTGTCAAAATAATTCTTCTCAATATGCATGACATCAAGGTTGTGTCGGAGAAGATTATCCTTCCAATAAGGCAACTCCCAAAATATACTCTGTTTCGTCCAATTATGATTAACACCATATCCGGGGAATCTATAAGGTGGAGCCTCAGTAACTTTACTGAAGTTCTGGACCCTCTCCCAAATTTCCTCACCTGAAAGTATCGGAAGTGGAGAATCATATTTCACTTTATTCTTTTTGAATGTATTTTTCATCCTTCTAAACTCATGATCATCAGGCAAGAATTGATGGTGACAATCAAACCATGATTGCTTTCGGCCATGTTTCAAAGTGAACGCTTACTATTTTCCATGCAGTAAGGACAAGCTAGCTTCCCAGTAGTCATCCACCCAGACAACATTCCATACGCAGGAAAATTATTAATAGTCCACATTAAATTAGCACGCAAATTGAAATTCTGCTTGGTTGATATGTCATATGTTTCTACACCATCATACCACAATTATTTTAGCTCATCAATCAAAGGTTGCAAATATACATCAATCAAACTTTTCGGATTACGTGGACCGGGGATAATACAATTTAAGAATATATATAGACTAGTCATACACAACTCATGTGGTAGATTATAAGGTGTAAGAAAGACAGGCCAACATGAATATGGTGTCGCATATATAGAAAAAGGCGTGAAGCCATCCGCACACAGACCTAACCGAATGTTCCTTGGTTCACTAGCAAAATCTGGATATGTCCTATCAAAGTGCTTCCAAGCTTCTCCATCTGAAGGATGACACATAACACCAGGTGATCTTCTATTTTCAAAGTGCCATCTCATATGAGGAGCAGAACTCATCGACGCATATAACCTCTTTAACCTAGGTATAAGAGGTAAATAATGCATCGCCTTGACAGCGACCATATTCCCGCTGGAAAGCCTCTTGAAACGAGGCTTTTTGCAAAATTTACAACTGTCTAAAGTTGCATCATCTTTATAATATAACATGCAACCATCTTCACAACAATCAATTCTCATTGACGAAAGTCCTAACTTAGAAACCAATCTCTTTGCCTTATAGAAATCACCAGGTAAGTTGATATTAGGGTCAACTAGTTCACTCATAAGGTCAATGAAAGAGTCCATGGCTGCTTGAGAAATATTCCAATTAGATTTGATACTTAGTAATCTAACTGCAACAGACAGCTCAGAGTGCGGACTTCCTTCACGTAGTGGACGACTAGCTTCCTCTAACTGTTCATAAAAACGTTTTGCGTCATCATTAGGAGTTTGTTCAACATTTTCATTGGGCTCACCCCGAAGTGCATCCCAAAAGCATCCGTAACCATATCCTGAATTCTAGAATCAAGATTTGTATTCTCCACCGACCTACTACTTTCACCAACAACCATGTTATGAAATATCCCACAGCTACCATCTATCTCTCTATGATTAGTCCACACAAAGTAATTCTCTATAAACCCCTTCCTATAAAGATGAAGCTTAACTTCCTCCAATTTTTTAAACTTCATACAATCGCACCTGACACAAGGGCACCTAATTACTCCTTCACTTTGGTATGGTGGAAGTGACATTGCATGTCTAATAAAGTCATAAACCCATTCTACAAAATCCTCCCGTAATCCCCACCGATTAGGATAATTCCTATTGTAAATCCAAGCACGATGTTCCATCTATACAAATAAAACAAGAATAAATTAATTTATTCTACAATTATAAATTAATTATATCTTTTTTAGTTAATTCAAGATAATTATTTTTTCCTAATTACACCAATTTATATCCTAAAAGTTCAATTCATATCCAAAAGGTCCAATTCATATCTTAAAAGTTCAATTCATATCCTAAAAGTTCAATTCACAAGAACAAATCCTAAAAACTAAAATTTCAATTCATATCCTACGAGTTTAAACATAAACTAACTAAACTAAAGAAATTCAACCCATACCCTAAAAGTTCGATTCAC